>NW_026637385.1:112500-306848 GCF_028554395.1 Pezoporus wallicus
CCCATCTTTTCCTCCCTTGCAGTTCTCCTGTGCTTCTCCCAGCCACGGCAGCCCGGAAAGCTCCCATGAAGTTTGGGTTTGCAACAGCGATGGCTACGTGGGGCAGGTCTGTTTGCTCAGCATCCGTAAGGAACCCACGGTGGAAGCCTGCATCGCCGTCTGCTCCGCCCGGATCCTCTGCATCGCCTCGGTGCCCGGCCTCAAGCGGGTCTATAGGTAGGACATTCCCACCGGCACCGCGGAGCCAGAGGGAAGGGGCGATGCTGGAGCTGGTTCTTTCCCCCCCCCCCCCATTCCCACTGTGGTGGCAGGGAGCCGGTGGGCAGCCCCTCCTCGGAGCCGGTGCCGGTGCAGCCGGAGGACGCGGGGCCGCAGCCCTGCCTGCACATCTCCATCTCGGGTTCGTCGCTGGAGCTCTCGGAGCCGGTCGATGGTGGCAACAGGGAGCTGGTGCCCTTTGATAGTGATGACACGGATGATGAGTCCTCACCCAGTCCATCAGGGACGCTGCAGAGCCAAGCCAGCCACTCCACCATCTCCTCCAGCTTCGGCAGTGAGTCCTCCCCAGCCCCTCCTTACCAAAAATCCCCCCTTTTTAGACCCAAAGTTACGAGCATCTCCATTGGTTTGGCTTGGATTCCATGGGGAAATTTGCAGGTGGAGGCCTTTGAGGCAAGGAGATCTTGGGAAAAGAGATGTTGGGGGACATCAGCCCAACACCATGGGTGGCTTTGGGTAAACCCTGGTGGGTTTTGGGGGCTCAGCATCCCTAAGTCCTCCCCTGGGTTTGACCAAGGGGCCCTATGGTCTCTTCCCCATCGCTTTGGTGGGTAACAAATGCTCCTGCTCTGACCCATTCCTTCCTCCTCCTCCTCCTTCTCCACAGACGAAGAGATCCCAAGCTGCAAGGAGGCAGCAGTGGAGACAACGAGCTCAGAGGAAGAGCAAGAACCCGGCTTCATGCCCATCACTGGCACCTACGGCCCGAACCGGCACGGCGAGAGCCCCACGGACGGACGAGCCCTGCGCCGCTCCAGCCGCGGCTCCTTCACCCGCGGCAGCCTCGAGGACCTCCTCAGCCTTGACCCTGAAGCCCATCAGAGCTCCATGTGGTTGGGCACTGAGGATGGCTGGTACGTCCCCGGGACGGGCAGGATACCTGCGTATGGGCCCACACGGAGGTGAGCTCAAGCTTTGCTCTTCTGCAGCATCCATGTGTACCAGTCGTCGGATAACATCCGGAACAGGAAGAACAGCATGAAGATGCAACACGCTGCTGCTGTCATGTGCATCTTGTAAGCGCTGGAGGGGGATTTTCAGCCCCGGGATGTCCATAGCAGGGTGGTTTGGGGGGGCTGAGCAGGGTTTGACAAAGGGGCTTTCTCCTCACAGGTACCTGGATAACCAGGTTTTCGTGTCGTTGGCCAATGGCGAGCTCGTTGCGTACCAGCGCGAGGCAGGTGAGGATGGATTTGGGACATCAAAAGGCACTGGTGGGGTGAAATGAAGCCCCAAAGGGGGTGGTTCTTGGGTGGGTGGCTTGGGCAGCCTCTGGAGAGGGATGCTCTGAGTGCTTTGGCTTCCCTGCCTCTATGGGAAGGGAAGGGACATCACCTCGAGGGATGCTGGAGACCCCGAAAGCATCCTCCTCGTGGTCCTTGGCTGCTTCTGGCATCCCCTGGGGACCTCAGCTCATGTGCCCTCTAATGGGGAACCTGGAGACAGGCCTCTCCAACCAGAACATCCCGTCAAGCCAGGTGAACGCGGCGCTTCCTGGGGGTGCTTCGACTTCTCACCCCCCTCCTGCTCCTCGCAGGCCGCTTCTGGGACCCCCAAGCCTCCAAGTCGGTGTCACTGGGCTCACCGGGGAGCCCCATCACCAAGATGGTGGCGGTGGCAGGGAAGCTGTGGTGCGGCTGCCAAAACCGAGTCATCGTCCTCAACACCGCCACGTTGGCACAGGAGGTACCGGGGGGTGGTGGCGGCGGGAGGGGACGGCGATGGGCAGCGGCGGCACCGTCATCGCCGCGGCTCCGTCCCTTGCAGCACACGCTCCAGGTGGGGCAGGACAGCGGGCGCAGCGTCACGTGCATGGTGAGCTCGGGGCCGGGCGTGTGGATCGCGCTGCAGAGCAGTGCCCAGGTCCGGCTCTACCACGCCACCAGCTACGAGCAGTTGGCCGAGGCGGACATCACCCCCCCCGTGCACAAGATGCTGGCGGGTAAGTGCCACCAGCGGGGTGCCGTCACCGTCACCGTCACCAGTGGTCCCCGTGGCCGTCGTCTGCCATGGAGACGGGATGCTCCGCAGCATCCAGGGCTGGGGAGTGTGGCTATCTCCTGCATCCCGACCCACGGGATAACAGGACAAGCCCTGGGTGGCTGCAAAATCCCATGTAGGAAGAAGGCAACCCCTGGGTATCAGCGTGAACTCAAAGGGTGTTAGGGAACCCCATGGATGGCTTCATAATCCCACACAGGAGTAGGGCACCCTTGGATACGAGCATAATCCCATGCAGAAGTAGGGCAACCCCTGGGCATCAGTATAATGCCAAAGGTAATAGGGAATGCCTTGGATTGCTTCATAATGCCACAGGGAATAGGGAATCACCTGAATGGCTTCATAATGCCACAGGGAATAGGGAATCCCTTGGATGGCTTCATAATGCCACAGGGAATAGGGAATGCCTTGGATGGCTTCATAATGCCACAGGGGAACAGGGAATCCCTTGGATGGCTTCATAATGCCACAGGGGAACAGGGAATCCCTTGGATGGCTTCATAATGCCACAGGGAAATAGGGAATGCCTTGGATGGCTTCATAATGCCACAGGGAAATAGGGAATGCCTTGGATGGCTTCATAATGCCACAGGGACTAGGGAATGCCTTGGATGGCTTCATAATGCCACAGGGAATAGGGAATGCCTTGGATGGCTTCATAATGCCACAGGGAATAGGGAATCACCTGAATGGCTTCATAATGCCACAGGGAATAGGGAATGCCTTGGATGGCTTCATAATGCCACAGGTAATAGGGAATCCCTTGGATGGCTTCATAATGCCACAAAGTAATAGGGAATCCCTTGGATGGCTTCATAATGCCACAGGGACTAGGGAATGCCTTGGATGGCTTCATAATGCCACAGGGAATAGGGAATGCCTTGGATGGCTTCATAATGCCACAGGGAATAGGGAATCCCTTGGATGGCTTCATAATGCCACAGGGAATAGGGAATGCCTTGGATGGCTTCATAATGCCACAGGGAATAGGGAATCACCTGAATGGCTTCATAATGCCACAGGGAAATAGGGAATGCCTTGGATGGCTTCATAATGCCACAGGGAATAGGGAATGCCTTGGATGGCTTCATAATGCCACAGGGAATAGGGAATCCCTTGGATGGCTTCATAATGCCACAGGGAAATAGGGAATCCCTTGGATGGCTTCAGAATGCCACAGAGAATAGGGAATGCCTTGGATGGCTTCATAATGCCACAGGGAATAGGGAATCCCTTGGATGGCTTCATAATGCCACAGGGAATAGGGAATGCCTTGGATGGCTTCATAATGCCACAGGGAATAGGGAATGCCTTGGATGGCTTCATAATGCCACAGGGAATAGGGAATGCCTTGGATGGCTTCATAATGCCACAGGGAATAGGGAATCACCTGAATGGCTTCATAATGCCACAGGGAAATAGGGAATGCCTTGGATGGCTTCATAATGCCACAGGGAATAGGGAATCACCTGAATGGCTTCATAATGCCACAGGCAATAGGGAATCCCTTGGATGGCTTCATAATGCCACAGGGAATAGGGAATCCCTTGGATGGCTTCATAATGCCACAGGGAATAGGGAATCCCTTGGATGGCTTCATAATGCCACAGGGAATAGGGAATGCCTTGGATGGCTTCATAATGCCACAGGGAATAGGGAATGCCTTGGATGGCTTCATAATGCCACAGGGAATAGGGAATCCCTTGGATGGCTTCATAATGCCACAGGGAAATAGGGAATCCCTTGGATGGCTTCAGAATGCCACAGAGAATAGGGAATGCCTTGGATGGCTTCATAATGCCACAGGGAATAGGGAATCCCTTGGATGGCTTCATAATGCCACAGGGAATAGGGAATGCCTTGGATGGCTTCATAATGCCACAGGGAATAGGGAATCACCTGAATGGCTTCATAATGCCACAGGGAAATAGGGAATGCCTTGGATGGCTTCATAATGCCACAGGGAATAGGGAATCACCTGAATGGCTTCATAATGCCACAGGCAATAGGGAATCCCTTGGATGGCTTCATAATGCCACAGGGAATAGGGAATCCCTTGGATGGCTTCATAATGCCACAGGGAATAGGGAATCCCTTGGATGGCTTCATAATGCCACAGGGACTAGGGAATCCCTTGGATGGCTTCATAATGCCACAGGTAATAGGGAATCCCTTGGATGGCTTCATAATGCCACAAAGTAATAGGGAATCCCTTGGATGGCTTCATAATGCCACAGGGACTAGGGAATGCCTTGGATGGCTTCATAATGCCACAGGGAATAGGGAATGCCTTGGATGGCTTCATAATGCCACAGGGAATAGGGAATGCCTTGGATGGCTTCATAATGCCACAGGGAATAGGGAATGCCTTGGATGGCTTCATAATGCCACAGGGAATAGGGAATCACCTGAATGGCTTCATAATGCCACAGGGAAATAGGGAATGCCTTGGATGGCTTCATAATGCCACAGGGAATAGGGAATGCCTTGGATGGCTTCATAATGCCACAGGGAATAGGGAATCCCTTGGATGGCTTCATAATGCCACAGGGAAATAGGGAATCCCTTGGATGGCTTCAGAATGCCACAGAGAATAGGGAATGCCTTGGATGGCTTCATAATGCCGCAGGGAATAGGGAATGCCTTGGATGGCTTCATAATGCCACAGGGAATAGGGAATCACCTGAATGGCTTCATAATGCCACAGGGAAATAGGGAATGCCTTGGATGGCTTCATAATGCCACAGGGAATAGGGAATCACCTGAATGGCTTCATAATGCCACAGGCAATAGGGAATCCCTTGGATGGCTTCATAATGCCACAGGGAATAGGGAATCCCTTGGATGGCTTCATAATGCCACAGGGAATAGGGAATCCCTTGGATGGCTTCATAATGCCACAGGGACTAGGGAATCCCTTGGATGGCTTCATAATGCCACAGGGAATAGGGAATCCCTTGGATGGCTTCATAATGCCACAGGGTAATAGGGAATCCCTTGGATGGCTTCATAATGCCACAGGGAATAGGGAATGCCTTGGATGGCTTCATAATGCCACAGGGAATAGGGAATGCCTTGGATGGCTTCATAATGCCACAGGGAATAGGGAATCCCTTGGATGGCTTCATAATGCCATGGGATAATAGGGAATCCCCTAGATGACGTGTGAACAGTCCCACACTGGAATCAAGCAGCCTCTGGGCGTCTGCCTATTCCCCCATGGACACAGGGCAGCCCCTGAGCATTATCCCATAGGAGAAACAGCTCCGTGGGCATCTTCCTGGTCCCACAGGGCAAGAAAGCATCCGCACAACCCCCCTCATGAGGCGTCGCCATCTGAGAGCACCCTGGGGTGCTCTATCCCAGCCGGGGGGCTTGCGATGTCCCTGCCCCACGTCCCACGAGCCGCAGAGCCCGGCTGGAGGCAGGGAACGCCGGGCAGGGTGGGATGCTGACGGCCGCGTGCCCCGCAGGCTCGGATGCCATCATCCGGCAGCACAAGGCCGCCTGCCTGCGGATCACGGCTCTCCTGGCGTGCAAGGATCTGCTCTGGATCGGGACCAGCGCCGGCGTGGTGCTGACCCTGTCCGTGTCAGCCAAGGCGGCCCCGGCGCTGGTGGGACTGGCCCAGGGCCACACCGGCCACGTCCGCTTCCTCACCGCCATCGAGCTGCCCGATGGCTTTGACCTCCTCTTCCCGTTGCCAAGGGAGACGGGTAGGTGGGATAATGGGGTTGGGGGCAACGGGACAACCCTGACCCCATGCAAGGCAATGGAATGCCGTCCTGCTGATGGATAACCTGGGAGTGAGGCCATCGGAGGGCCCGCTCCATCCTTGTGTGTGAATCCAAGGAGGAAAATGGGAAGGGAGGGAATTGGGTGTTAAACTGCCCCTGCAGGGCTTGGCCATGGCTCGAGTGAGCCCAGTTTCCCTGCGAGACCCTAATTCTCATGGGGAAAAAGCCACCAGAGTGTCACCACCTCTGAGGGGTGGGATGGGGAGATGGAGGCAATGAAGGGGGAATGAGGTAATTTGGGGGTTGGGGTGGCTGATGTGGATGGGAGGGGATAATTTGGGGATGGGAGATTTTTGGGGACCAAGATATGGCACCTGGGAAAGTGGTGGTGGCATTCAGAGGATGCTGGTGGGAGGATGCTGGGGGGCTGATGTTCAGAGGATGCTGGGATGGTGCTGGGGGGATGCTGGTAGGATGATGCTGGTGGGAGGATGCTGGGATGCTGCTGGTGGGATGCTAGTGGTGGGATGATGCTGGGAGGCTAACACTGGGAGGCTGATGTTAGGATAGTGCTGGTGGGATGATGGTAGGATGATGCTGGTGGGATGGTGCTGGTAGGAGGATGCTGGGATGGTGCTGGTGGGATGCTAATGGTGGGATGACGCTGGGATGATGCTAGGAGGCTGATGTTAGGATAGTGCTGGTGGGATGCTGATGATGAGGCAGTGCTGGTGGGATGATAGTGGTGGGAGGATGCTGGGATCATGCTGCTGGAATGATGCTGCTGGGATGATTCTGGGATGATGCTGGTGGGATGCTGGTGGGATGGTGCTGGTGGGAGGATGCTGGTGGGAGGATGCTGGTGGGATGGTGCTGGTGGGAGGATGCTGGGATCATGCTGCTGGAATGATGCTGCTGGGATGATTCTGGGATGATGCTGGTGGGATGGCACTGGTAGGAGGATGCTGGGATGATGCTGGTGGAGCAGTGCTGGTGGGATGGCACTGGTAGGAGGATGCTGGGATGATGCTGGTGGAGCAGTGCTGGTGGGATGGCACTGGTAGGAGGATGCTGGGATGATGCTGGTGGAGCAGTGCTGGTGGGGTGATACTAATGGGATGCTGCTGCTGCTGCAATGCTGCTGGGAACATGGGCGCCGCGTGGGCCCATCCAGCAGCACCCATGGGTGTTCCCCACACAGCAGGGGCCGAGAAGCCAAGCGAGGCAGAGAAACGAGACCCATCGCGTCCCCGTGCCCCTGCCCTGGCTCTCTCCAAGCCCAAGATGCTGGTGATCAGCGGCGGGGACGGATACGAGGATTTCCGCCTGACCAGCAGCAGCGAGACGGTGGGAAGGGACGACAGCACCAACCACCTCCTCCTCTGGAGAGCGTGAACAGCCACAGCCCCCCAGGGCCAGCCCGGCGAGGAAGGGGGGTGCTGGCCCCCCTGTATGCAGAGGATGGGGGTCCTGGATCCCCCTCCCTGCCACCCCCAGCCCCAGCGCCGCTCATCTCCAACCCGGCTGCTCTCTGTGTGCTTGGGGTTGGGGGGGGGATGAGCCCCGGTGTCCCCACACTGTCCTGTCCCCCCCCCCAACCCGGCCACCACATGGGACTGGGGAGGGTGAGGGGTGGGGGGGGCTGTGGGACACGAACCGATTTGGGGGTGTGGAGAAGATGGGGAGGGGAATGGGGAAGGCGCTAGCGAAGGAGGAAGGCGTTAAGGAGCATCCCTGGGGACCGGCCGGAGGATGCTGTGTACAGCCAGGAGCCTGCCTTGCTCTCCGGTTGTGTGTGTGCCTGCTTTTGGGGGGGGGGGGAGCAGGGGGTCACAGCCCTGTCCCACACACTCCCCCCTTCCCCTCTTTTCCCCTGGGACCCCCGGCCACGCCATGGGACCATCCCAGGGATGATGTGCCCGTGGTGTCCCCCTCGGCCCGGGCCTCCCGCTGACCCGCTCGCTCCATCGCAGCACCCAGATAGCTCTGTTTGTCTGTTTGTTTGTTTTAAATATATATATTATATATATAAACATCCTCGTTTATTGGGGGGGGGGGGGAATTGGGGGGGTCAAGGGCATTGTCATGGTGCTGCTGCTCCCTCTGCTTTGGAGATGGGGGGGGTAAAACCTTCCTGGTGCATTGGACCGAGGTAGAGCTGGACCGCGCTGATGGAGCTGGGCCGTGCAGGGAGGGGAGGACTGATGGAGGGGGGGAATTGAGGGCTCTGTGATGCCCATGGGGCTTCGCAGCTTTGGGGCGGGATGAAGGCGCCGATATGGATATGAGGACAAGGATCTTCTTCGCATCCCTGTGCCAGACAGCCGGGGTGCTCCCCTGCACCGCTAAATCGTGATGGCAGAAGTTGGGACCCTAAAACCAAGACTTTTTTTGGTCAAAATTCACCCCATTTCTCCTTTTTTCCTCCCATTTTCCCACTTTCAGCCCAGGGTCCAGGTGGGGCCCAGCCCTCTTGGCCCCATGGGAGAAGTGACCCCATCCCCAGGAAACCCTGAGTGAGTGCCAGGGATGCTGCTGTCCCATGCCCCTCTCTCCATGCAGGATGGAGTTAACACTGGGATGGTGAGGACGTTTTGGGATGGAGGGAGCAGGATTTTGGTCACTTGGGGGCTTTTTGTCACTAAAGGTCACCCGTGTCAGAATGAAGTCTCGTCCTTTTCCTTGCGGGGTGGGTTATTCCCTCCTGGATAACTCCCAAGGGGGGGATCCCTCCCGCATTGGGATGTACCCCAGTCCCTTGCGGTCCCCTGGGAATGACAGGAGGACAAACAGCCAGGACAGGGGGCACTGGGAGCACCCGGCCTGAAGGCAACGGGGGTGTCCCAGCGTGGGAAACCATCCCCCTGTGGAAGGGGACGAGTCCAGGACGGGGTGCACTACAGGGCACATAGGAAAGCAGGGTGCAGCACCCATGGGTGCCCCCCTTACGGAGCCCATATGGGTCAAAACCCCCTTATTTCTTTAAAACCTTCTTGTTCCATATGTAAAATCCTCGTTTTTCCCTTTTCCCCCCCAAAACCCCTCCTCCTTTAGGATAAAGCCAAACACCCCCAAATCCCCCCCTCCATCACCCTTCCCTCCCGCTGCTCCCTCCGCGCCCGGCAGGGGGCGCTACCGGAGGCAAGGGCGGGGCTAAGTGCTGGGAGGGTGGGCGGAGCTTCGGCGCGTGACGTCACGGAAAAGGGGCGGGGCGAGTCGGAGCAGTGCGCCCGCGGGTTCATTCATAAAGAGCCGGAGGGGAGCGTGGTCGGGGGTAGGTAAGGTGCAATTTTGGGGCTCCCCTTTGGTACTGGGGGCTCATCCATACGGGGTCACCCCCTTTAATGGGTTAAATACCCCTTGGGGGGTGGTTTGGGGGTGCTGCAGCTTCGGGCTGTGTAAAAGGGGGTGCTTTTGGGGGTGCGTTTGCAATGGGGGGGGGGGGGATATTCCTTGACCTTATCCTTAAGGAGATATGGGGGGAGCATCGCCTGAAGTGGGATGCGGTGATTGGGAGCCCCCCCACACACCCCGGTGCTGGCTCCGGCTGCCGCAGCGCGAATGTGGGTTAGGATAAAGGGTGGGGAAGGGGAGAAGTAGGTTAAGGGAAAACTCCGCATCCGCTGCCTGGCAAACGGGATGGAAAATCCCAGCCAAGCCCCTGCAGCGGGGCGGGATGCCGCGGTGAGGGGCTGCCCCCCAGAGCGGGGCCGGGGGATGCTGCTGCCTGGGCTCAGCGCCGTAGCGATGCTCCTGCCATCGTTTGCCTTTAAGACTGCGTTTCTGTGAGGGTTTCGTTGTCCCGATGGGGGCCGGGGGGGATGCGGTAGCGCTGGGTTTACCGGATAATCCCCCCTCCTTGTCCCACGCTGCCTCCAAGAGCCGTTCCCAAAGTGTTCCCGAGCGGCTGCTCCCTTTTTAGCCCCTTTATCTGCAGGAGCCAGCGGCTGAAACCCGGCTCCCCCATGGGGAGGGGAAGCCCTCGCTGGAATCCCAATGGGCAGCTTTGGGTTACAGGCTCTATTAGGGGCGGGCTGGGAATAAAAGGCTTACGTGATCCAGTGGGAACGGGGGGGAATTCCAGACCCAGGTTGCCTTCCCCGGTGTGTTTGCATTGATGCAAGTAGGGTTTGGAGCTGGTGGAGGCTGGGGTGGCCCCAAAGAGCAGCCACTGGTGGGGTTATTTTTGGTTCCTTCTGGCTCTTGGCAAGTAAATTGCGCTGGGTTTAGTTTTCCTAAAACTAGCTTCAGGTGGGGTGCTGAGCATCCCACCACGCAGGGGGTGGGTTTGTGCCTGCATCCCCCATCCCCAACTGCGGTGGCTCCGAGCTGCCCCCTAAAGCTCTATTGACAGCCAGGACCTGGAGCTCCCTGGTCCTGGGACCTCCTGCATCCCCATGGCAGGGTCTTGGTCATCCAAGGGATGTTCTTAATCCTTAGGTATTAAGCTTGGCCTCAGACCTGCTTTACCTGGGGCCAGCGCTGTTCCTGGTGGGGTTTAAACCCATTTGTCTTGAACCAGAGAGCCAGGATGGGGCTTGGAGCAAGCTGCTCCTGTGGAAGTGTCCCTACCCATGGCAGGGGGTTGGGACTGGATGAGATTTAAGGTCCCTCCCAACCCAAACCACTCTGGGGTTCTGTGATATGGGCTCTGCTGGCCCATGGCATCACTTACCCGCAGCTCATGGTCCCCTGGGCACAGTGGGACCTGCTCATCCCCTCCCAAAGCCATTGCTGCTCCTTTCCTGGCACAGCAGCATCCCAAACATCTCAGGGTGTCCCTGAGGTGATGCTATTAAGCAGTCAAATCCTAACCCCCGCCCCCCCAAGGATTAATAAACTTGATGTTAGGCTTAAACCTTAAGCTCAGGTTTGAGTAGTGCTGGTTTACAGGGTGGAGGCTTTGCCCCAGTTTCGTCCTCCCTCCACAATCAAGGGGCGCATCCCAAAGTGTCCCCATGGAATGCTATTGCACTGGGATGAGGCTCAGTGGGGAGGTGGCACATGATGGGGTGATGGTGGTAGTGGACTCAGCCCCCCCCCCAAAATCACAGGGTCCCAGCTTGGCATAGATGTTGCTGGTGCAGATAGGGCTTGGTGGCTCTTAGCTTGGCGATGCAGCTCCCAGGAGGGCTCCATGCTCCCTTACTGGGCGCTACTGGGAGGACCTGGAGCCCAGAGGATGCTCATTCCGGGCTGAGCCATCACATCCCAACCCATGTCCTGTCATTGCCCAGCTCTGCCCCATTCCCCCCCAGCATGGCCTCCTGCCGTGGGTCATTGGCTGCATCTCCCATGGGTGATGCCAAGCAGTGATTAGGAGCAGCAGAGGCTGTAACGAGGCTCTGGGGTGCTCACAGGACCGTGACAACCGGGGCAGTTTCCATGCGGGCTCAGAGGCTGGATTCGCCTTTGGGATGTTACTGACTCCTCCCCTTCCCTTCCCTTCCCTTCCCTTCCCATCCCATCCCGGTGCTGTCCGCACGGATTGATTCAACCACTCGTTAAGGAAGGGGGGGATGAGCCTGTGGGAACCACGTTTCATTGCACTTGATTTTAATACTTCTTATTCAAGGACTTCGTTTCCTTGTGGCAGGTGCACAAAAGCCACCTCCAGAGCAGGAAAACCTTCGTGTAAAGGTGTTCAGCCTCCCTTGCCCCTTGTATGGTTCCCTTGTAGGGTTGGTCCCTCTCCGTTTCACATGGAGTTGGGGTCTGCAAGGGAAGGAGATGATGCTGAGCATCCCATAAATCCTCTAACAAAGCTTTCTGGGGGTGGTGGAAGGTCGCTGCTGCTGGGGTATCCAGGCAGATGCCCTGGAGCATCCCAGTGGAGGGGAACAGGGATCCACAAGCTGCTTCCCCCCCCCTCCCCGGGCAGGTCTCCCCTGGTGATGAAGAGGAACGGGATGTGCTGGTGGCTTGTCACTGTCCTGGGGGTGAGTACGGCCTCATCCATCCCATCCCATCCCATCCTCCTGCATCCCTCCTTCTGCCTCCTGTGATGCCAGAGCCCCGTCCAGCATCACCACCCCACGGCCACAATAGGGCAACCCAATACGTTTCCCACCTGGAAGCTTGCAGCAGCCCAGCCCTGGGGAGATGCTGGGTTTGGGTTGAGGTTCCCCCTTTGCCTCCCACATTCTTCCTCCTCCTTTTCTCTCTTCTGCTGAGGCTTCTGTTTGGGAATGTGGCTTCTCCCTCGCTGCTCCTTCTGGGACCATCGCGTTGTCCCGTGTCCCATGAGAAGCCCTTGGGATGGGCCACAGAGGTACCTCAGGAGCTGGGGCTGCTCCTTGGGGTGCCTTGGCCTGAGCAAGGGTCGTGATGGGTTTTACCAGCCACAGTCAGTTTATCAGCACCATGTCACTGGTGATGGGCTCGCATCCATCATGGTCTGCGTGATGGGGTGGCATCCATCAGGTTGCTGGCGATGCGCGTGCATGCAATGGGACTGCATCTCTCACAACCCTTGTGACAGGTTGGGGTCACCGTGGTGCATGCAGTGCCTCGGGATCCATCATGTCGCTGGTGATGGTTTGTGTCCATCATGTCAGTAGCGGTGGGTTTGCATCCACCACGATGCACGCAATGGGTTTGTATCCATCACATCACTTTTGGACAAGGGCCTGTAGGGCCAGGCCAAGGGGAATGGCTTGAACCTGCCCGAGGGGAGACTGAGCTGAGCTCTTAGGCAGAAGCTCTTCCCTGGGAGGGTGCTGAGGCGCTGGCACAGGGTGCCCAGAGAAGCTGTGGCTGCCCCATCCCTGGCAGTGTTCAAGGCCAGGTTGGACACAGGGGCTTGGAGCAAGCTGCTCTATGGAAGGGGTCCCTGCCCGTGGCAGGGGTTGGAGCTGGAGGAGCTTTACGGTCCCTTCAACCCAACCCAGGCCGGGATTCTGTGATTCCATGCTAATCCCCCCGGTCCGTGCCCTGTGTTTGCACCCATCCCATCACCTCCCCTGCATCCCCACCAGCGCAGCTCTGGCAGCAGCAGGATTCTCACAGCACCTGGCGCTGAGCACTTCTCTTTGCTTCTCCTGCAGGTGCTGAGCAGCCCCGGTGCAGGGGCCGGGAGCTGCGGTCCCCGGGGGCACGGGACACCAGGATGCGCCCCCGGAGAGGAGCCTACTGGGGTAAGACACGGTGCATGCAGCCCGGGTGGAAGGTGCTGGATCCGTCCATCCATCGCTCACCTCCCTCTCCCTCCGTGCAGGAATGTGGCTCAGTGGGGAGGTGCCGAGCTTGTCCCCCCGGCACCTTCTCACGGGGGGACACATCCTGCTCCGCTCACACCCGCTGCCGGGATGGGAACAGGATCCTGGTGGCTCCGGGCACCGCGGGCACCGACAGCCGATGCGGATCCTGCCTCCCGGGGTGAGCCCTGCCAGGGGATGCTGCAGCCCCACAGCCCCGGTGCCGCTCGTGGGCCACATCCTGACCCTCCCGTCCCACCCCGCAGGTTTTACAGCCCTGAAGGGGAGAAGGAGCCCCGGGGCCCGTGCCTGCCCTGCGCCAGCGCTCCCCGCAGCACCCCGGGGTGCCGAGGTGGGTGCTGATAGAGCAGGGATGCTGGGACGTCTCCACTCCTCACACGAGTGGTTTCTGCTTCCCTCAAGGCAGCAGAGCTCTTGGGAAAAGGGGATTCCATCCCAACAAAGTCCTCCCTGAGGCTGATCCGGTGCTTTCCATCCCCAGGCCGGCGGCGAGTCCGCAGCCCTGAAGCCCTGGAGCAGCCGGTGGGGACCAACGGGACATGGGTGGCTCTGAGGGGTGAGGAAGAGGAGGAGGAGGCAGCAGCAGCACAGGCGGCCGTGCTGACCATTGTCCCGGTCTTTTGTGCCATGGGGCTGCTGGGCATCCTGGTCTGCAACCTGCTGAAGAGGAAGGGTTACTACTGCACCACCAGCAAGGAGCCCCAGCCTGGAGCCACAGGTGAGCCCTGGATGTGCCACATCCATCATCCCGCATCCACCATCCCGCATCCATCATCCCACATCCATCCTCCCGCATCCATCCTCCTGCATCCATCATCCCACATCCATCCTCCCGCATCCATCATCCCGCATCCATCATCCCGCATCCATCATCCCCCATCCGTCATCCCGCATCCGTCATCCCGCATCCATCATCCCGCATCCATCATCCATCATCCCGCATCCATCATCCCGCATTCATCATCCCTCATCCATCATCCATCATCCCGCATCCATCATCCCGCATCCATCATCCCCCATCCGTCATCCCGCATCCGTCATCCCGCATCCGTCATCCCGCATCCATCATCCCGCATCCCTCATCCCGCATCCATCACCCCGCATCCATCATCCCGCATCCATCCTCCCGCATCCATCATCCCACATCCATCCTCCCGCATCCATCATCCCGCATCCATCATCCCGCATCCATCATCCCGCATCCATCATCCCCCATCCGTCATCCCGCATCCGTCATCCCGCATCCGTCATCCCGCATCCATCATCCATCATCCCGCATCCATCATCCCGCATTCATCATCCCTCATCCATCATCCATCATCCCGCATCCATCATCCCGCATCCATCATCCCACATCCATCATCCCCCATCCGTCATCCCGCATCCGTCATCCCGCATCCATCATCCCGCATCCATCATCCCGCATCCCTCATCCCGCATCCATCACCCCGCATCCATCATCCCGCATCCATCATCCCGCATCCATCATCCCGCATCCATCATCCCCCATCCATCATCCTGCATCCATCATCCTGCATCCATCATCCCGCACCATCATCCCGCATCCATCATCCCGCACCATCATCCCGCATCCATCATCCCGCACCATCATCCCGCATCCATCATCCCGCACCATCATCCCACATCCATCATCCCGCATCCATCATCCCGCATCCATCATCCCGCACCATCATCCCGCATCCATCATCCCGCACCATCATCCCGCATCCATCATCCCACATCCATCATCCCGCATCCATTATCCCCCATCCATCATCCCGCACCATCATCCCGCACCATCATCCCGCACCATCATCCCGCATCCATCATCCCGCATCCATCATCCCGCATCCATCATCCCGCATCCATCATCCCGCATCCCGCATCCATCATCCCGCATCCATCATCCCGCATCCCGCATCCATCATCCCGCATCCGTCTCCTCTCATCCAACCCATCCCCATGGCTTCTGGTCCTCCCTGACCCAGGGCATCCTCTTCATCCATGGTGGGGTTCATCCCCCAGTCACTCAAGCCCTCCCTTACTTCTCCGTCCAGGTCCCAGCTCCATCTACCCGCTGGAGGATGCCAATGAGGACACCATCGGGGTGCTGGTGCGGTTGATCACTGAGAAGAAAGGTCGGGGGGGGTTCCTGGGTAGGGGGTGACAAGGTTTGGACCCCCCCATGACCCCCTTTTGGTGTCCCCCCCCCATAGAAAACGCTGCAGCGCTGGAGGAGCTGCTGAAGGAGCATCACAGCCAACAGCCACCGGGCTGCGCCCCCCCAGATAAGTAAGGACCCCCCCAAAGCTGCACCGAGGACCCCCCACGGTAGGAGCAACCCCCCCCCCTGACGCCGTCTCCCCCTCCTCCCCAGGCTGCACCTCCTGCCTCAGTTTCCCCCCTCCTGCCAGCACCAGCAGCACCTCCACACAGTGCAGGGCCCAGCCCCGTGCGCCCGCTGCAGCCAGAAGTGGCCCGAGGTGCTGCCACCGCTCAGTGCCACCAAGGGCCCCAAACCCGGGGGTCGGCCCACTGAGGTCACCATCCTCTCTGTGGGCAGGTGAGTGGGGACCCCCCCCATGGGTACCCCCCTCTCTGCAGGGTGGGGACAAGCTGATGTGATGCCCCTCAACAGGTTCCGCGTGTCCCGCATCCCGGAGATGAGGAGTGATGCAGGGGGTGAAGCCCACCATGGACCCCTGCCCACCGGGAGTGGGATGTGGTTGAGGAGCACTGATGGCCCCCCCAAGGTAAGGGGTGGGGTGGTGGGGGGGAGCCTCTGAGGGTCCATCATGGGGGAAACTGGGGCTGCAGGAAGCCGGAGGGGAGAGCGTTAACTCTGAAGCCTCCTGAGGGCATCCGGTGATGGCCAGGATGGAGCAGCCCAACGCCCCTGAGCCTGTTCCAGCAGCTGGGAGGCTGCTTCTAAATGGGGTTTGGTGAGCTCCCCCCCTTCATCCCACCCCCTGTACCTAAGGGGTGGGTGCTGGTGCAAAGAGGTGGTTCTGCTTTCATACACCCCATCCCCTGCACACGCACCCCTATAGCATGCGAAAAGCATTTATGGCCGAACACCCCATAGAGCACATTTACATGCGTTTACATGTATAAATGTGCACTCACGCATGCACCAAAGCAGACATGTAGGCGCACGTGCACTCATACGTGTGCATGCACCTATACATGCGCCTATAGCCATGCACAGAGCGGGGGTCACACACTGCAGGGTGCTGGGGTGGCTGTGGGGCTGCAGTGTGACACAGGGGCACACGTGTCCTCACACATGCGCATACAACCCCCTGCACGTGGGCTGCAGCCACACGTGTCAGCATGGAAACACGTATGTGTGAGCATGTAGATGTGCACGCACACACAGGGATGCGCACGCATCACTGCACAGGCACAGAGTGAGATGTGCATATGGAAACCCGCCTCTGCACATCTACATACATGTGTGCACATGTATGTACAGTCACATATGTGACTGATGTTGTACATGCATGCAAACACACACCTGGAGCTCTCCAAGCGTGTCTTCACACGCACACACACAGAGATGTGCCCAGATGGGCTTGTTCACATGAGCACATGCATAAATGCACATGCAAACCCACATGCAGTGATGTCCATGCACACGCATGTATGCAGTCACACACACATGTATGCAGTTGCACATACATGTATGCAGTTGCACACACATGTATGCAGTCACACACATGTATGCAGTCACACACATGTATGCAGTCGCACACACATGTATGCAGTCACACACATGTATGCAGTCGCACACACATGTATGCAGTCACACACATGTATGCAGTCACACACATGTATGCAGTCACACACACATGTATGCAGTCACACACATGTATGCAGTCACACACACATGTATGCAGTCACACACATGTATGCAGTCACACACACATGTATGCAGTCACACACATGTATGCAGTCACACACGTATGCATGCAGTCGCACACACATGTATGCAGTCGCACACACATGTATGCAGTCGCACACACATGTATGCAGTCGCACACACATGCATGCAGTCACACACATGTATGCAATCACACACATGTATGCAGTCACACACACATGTATGCAGTCACACACGTATGCATGCAGTCGCACACACATGTATGCAGTCGCACACACATGCATGCAGTCACACACATGTATGCAGTCACATAGCATCAATGCAAACCCCCTCTGCACACACACACGTGTGCACACGTTCAGTCACACACACACACACGTGTGCACACGTTCAGTCACACACACACACACGTGTGCACACGTTCAGTCACACATGCACACACACACGTGTGCACACGTTCAGTCACACACGCACACACACATGTGTGCACACGTTCAGTCACGCACGCACACACACATGTGTGCACACGTTCAGTCACACATGCACACACACACGTGTGCACACGTTCAGTCACACATGCACACACACACGTGTGCACACGTTCAGTCACACACGCACACACACACGTGTGCACACGTTCAGTCACACATGCACACACACACGTGTGCACACGTTCAGTCACGCACACACACACGTGTGCACACATTCAGTCACACATGCACACACACACGTGTGCACACGTTCAGTCACACACACACGTTCAGTCACACATGCACACACACACGTGCACGTGGAGCTCTGTAAGCGCACCCTGGACACTGTGTCCCCTCCAGCTCCTGTCACCCCACGTTCCCCCCCCCCCCCCATCACATTTGGGGTCACCTTGACCCTGCTGAGCCCATGGCCAAGTCCTGCAGGGCCTCAGCATCCTTATGGGGAGGGGGGGGCACTGGTGATGTGGGGACAACGTGGGTGGCTGCTTTTAGCAGGAGGAGGTGTCCCCTCCAACAGGGATGTCCCTGGCCAGCGACAGCCACCATGGATGTTGGTCTAGAGAGTGCCACAAGTGGCTCCGGCCACTTGGGTGATGCAGAGGGTCCAATCCAGCCTCATTCATGGTCCATCCCAGCTGGCACCAGGCCTGGGGGCTGCCTCGGGGGGACGGTGACACCCACAAAGACCCCACGGAGGGGACAGAGGATGCTGGGCACCGTGTGAAAGCCAGTCCTGTGTGGAGCCATGAAGTGCTGGAGGCGGCAGCGTGGCTTCTGCTCCTGCCACCAAGGTGTCCATCAGGAGCGTGGCAAACCCATCGTCTGGCCCAGCTGGTGAGAAGGATTCCCTGTCCCCAAGGACTGGTGGTGGCCATGGCACGGTGGGCTGATGGAGAGCACCTCTTGGAGCTGCAACACCGGTGGTGGTGGTGGCCATATCGTGGTCCCCTGACGGAGAGCATCTCTGGGAGCCATGATGCTGGTGATGGTGGCCACATCGTGGTCCTGTTATGGACAGCATCTCCCGGAGCTGCAGCACCGGTGGTGGTGGCCGTATCGTGGTCCCCTGACGGAGAGCATCTCTGGGAGCCATGATGCTGGTGATGGTGGCCACATCGTGGTCCCGTTATGGACAGCATCTCCTGGAGCTGCAGCACCGGTGGTGGTGGCTGTATCATGGGGAGCTGATGGAGAGCATCTCTGGGAGCCATTGATGCTGGTGATGGTGGCCACATCGTGGTCCCGTTATGGACAGCATCTCCTGGAGCTGCAGCACCGGTGGTGGTGGCTGTATCATGGGGAGCTGATGGAGAGCATCTCTGGGAGCCATTGATGCTGGTGATGGTGGCCACATCGTGGTGCCCCTGATGGATAACATCTCTGGAAAGCCAGGATGCCAGAGCACAGCCCCATTGGAGACACCATGCAGTGGAGGATGTCGTGCAGCTGGGATGCCATGCCATGGTCACCTTGGTCTGTTGAACTGAAGCCTCTCCAGGAACACCACGAGCTCTTGATTTCCCTCCATCACGAGGTACCAGCACTCCACACCGCAGTCTAATGACAGTCTGTGGACCACGGAACAGCTCCCACCTTACAACAAGCCACCCAGGGCATGGGCTGACCTGGCCAAAAGCTGGTCTCCTGCATGGACATCTCTATCCAAGGTCTCAATCGACCCAGGAGATCCACTCTGCTCACCATGAAGCTCACACACTCCTCCTAGAGGACCACACTGACCTCTTCGATGGCCACGCTGGGCTCAGCAGAACGACCCACCCAAGGTTGAGTTTTGACCACCAAGCTCCACAACCACCCTAGGAATGGGTTTATGGCTGCTCCCATTCACTTCACCCCCTCACCACCAAAAAAAAAACCAACCACAGCCCCCTCTTGGGCTCTTTTATTTATTTTTTATCTCTTTTTGTTTTTTGGAAACATGTTCATAGGTCTCCAATGTTCTACATCTTACAGGTAATATCAGACAGTTACAAACTTGGAGGGGGGGGGGGGGAGATCACGACCTGATCTTCAGAACCAAAACCAGAACAAACCCCAAAACCAGGGAACTAAACCCAAATGGACACTCTCAGATGGACAAACCGAGGCTGGGG
This sequence comes from Pezoporus wallicus, assembly GCF_028554395.1. Lineage (NCBI taxonomy): Eukaryota > Metazoa > Chordata > Aves > Psittaciformes > Psittacidae > Pezoporus > Pezoporus wallicus. Next base: position 132,226 of record NW_026637385.1, read on the forward strand.
ACGCAGGGAGGGGGCTCTCCAGGGCATCACTTCAAGGCCATGCTCCCTCCACACCTTTGAGACTTGGAAGACATGGTTACTCCTGGGTTTTGTCTTTATTTCTCTTACTTTTTGGTATTTATGGTATTTATTTTTTGCTTAAGAGGTCAAATACTATTTAAAAATGAGCTGGTTTGGGGGGGGGAATGGGATTAAAAACCTTATTCCATAGAAAGAAGGGTAAAACCCAACGTGGGTTTGCTCAGTGCTAGGGGAACGGGAGGCTTTGGGTGCTACCCTGCACCCCACTGGCTCAGTTCTGCTTCCTTCCCATGCTTCCCGACCTCTCTGATCCCAAACCTCCTTCACCCTGGGAAACCCCAGCTCCATCCCCTGCAGGGAGCTGCAGCGATGCTGCAGGTGGCTGTATTGCATCAAGAGGCTTTTCCCTACAAACAGCACAACTGAGTGTTTCCAACTGGGAATTGCTGCTGTTGAAGCACGGATTTTGCTATTCCTGCTTTGCCAACATCCCTGTACCAGGCTGTTTTGCCTGATGACAGGTAAATCCCTAAGTGCCACGGTGCAACATGCTGGGAAAACACCTTCTCCAAGCTCTCTTTCCTCTCAGGCTCCCTTTTTTCCCTATGGGAATGCTAGTGCATGGCAGAGAAACCATCTGGAGCTTGATCCTGCTGGCAGCCCAAAGGGCTGAGGACAAAGTGAAAGGAAGATGGGCAGAGGGTCACTGTGTTTTGGGGTGATGGATGGAGGGCCTGGAAATACTGACAATTAATAAAAACTAACCCAAAAGCCCTGGATTTATGGATATCCAGCAGCTCTTATTGCTATTGTCGGCTGGTTGGGTTTCCCTATGGAAAATTATCCTTCAAATATGGGTTCCCTCAAAATATCCTCAAATGTGTACCCCTCTAAGAAAGCCAACCCCCATTTCACACCCTCTGGACAAGGGACCACATCATCCCATATCCCTGCATCCACTGGGATGGAGGAGGGGAGGGAGAGGATGGCAAAGAGAGAGGGCTTCGGGAAGGACCCCATTCAGTGGGATGCTGGTGGATGGGGAGAAAACGGATACCCTAAAACATGCATCCTTCAAAACAAGCCCTTCAATAACACTTCATGGTAAGTACATCCTGCAACTGCAAAAGCTGACCTGGGTTATTGTTATTCATTAAACACAAGAGCAAATGGTCACCTGGAGGGCTCAGCCCCTTGGAGGGGTGATGGATACAGGAGCTCACTCAGGTTGGGGGTCACCACCACTCTCAATTTGCCTTTTTCCCTCCCCACATCTTGGGTTACAGCTCGTGTTTTCAAGCAGAGATAATGGCAGGGATGGGTTCATGGCTGTAACAGTGGTTTCAGAGTGATTTTCCTTCCTCTTTAGCTGCAATATCAATCTCTGAGATACTTCAGAGGTTCCTAAGGATGGTTTAGCCCCTCCTGCTCCTCCTTGCTAATGCCCAGTGTGATCCTCCACCACAGGAAACCCTTTTGCTTAACTGACATCAGCAAAGCTTTGCTGGAGTGAAGTATCTGAGAAGCTGGTGGCCACCATCAGTGTTCCCCACACGGGAGTCCCCCACCAGGCTGCAACCTCCCCAGGACCTCCACTTAAGCCATGACTTGGCCAAGGAAAGGGCTTGGGATCATGGGCTTTCCTCTCATCATTCCATCTACCCAAACCCCAATACCCCTCCATGGGGAAGGGGACAGGGCTGCAGGTCACTGCTGGCATGAGCTGAGGGGCATCAAGCCCCACATCCCCATGCAGCAGCAGGGAGCATCTCACCACCATCATGGACCCATGAAGCCACCTTGGGAAGGAGCTACCCAAGCCTGGAGCCATGCGGTGGCCCTGGAGCCATGCAGTGGCCCTGGAGCCATGCAGTGGCCCTGGAGCCATACAGTGGCCCTGGAGCCATGCAGTGTCCAAGCCTAAACCCACCACCAGTTTCCAAACGTGCTCACTAGAGCCTCTCACCTGACAGGCAGTGAATGCTTCACCTCTCCACACCCTGGTTGAGTTAATGGCCTTTTCTGCCTGGGCACAACAGGATGAGGAGCACCAGCTCTGCTGCTGCTCCAAGGGAAGGAGTTAAAACTAAACCACCCCTGTCACATCTCAGTAGTGGTAACACTGGGTGATCTTCCTGGAGCTTTCTACCCCACCTTTAGTGTTCTCTTTCCTTACACCAGCAAGCCTGGCAGCTCCTTCCTGGCCATGGACCCAAGTATTGGCACTCATTCCTAAAGCAGCTAAGGGTGAAGGGTGCCTAGGTCTGCTGGGCAGGACCTCCTCTGTAGAACCTAGGCTGTGATAACACTGAACCCTGCAAGCCATAGTGCCATTACTCTGGCTGGAGCTTACTCTACCCTATGTGTTTCCATGCTGACAGACAGCTCCTAACACATAGCCCGAGGTCAACATGAGAGGAAAGAAGGGTATTGAGAGGTCTTCAAGTCCTGTGATCTACTGGGTGGTTTTCCACCCAGGTTTAACTGCTACAGACAGTGGAAGGGTGATGTAGGAACATTGGTTCCAAATGTCCTGGTGCTCTTTATGTGCTAATCCTTGCCTTGGCCAAGGTGAACCCTTAGGGTTTTTTCTTTGGGGGGGGGGGGGGGGGGGGGGGGGGGGGCCTTTTCTTTTCCATTTATACAAACCCAAAGTGCAACCCAAAGTACCACACAGGAGAAATCCACCTTCCAACCCCACAGCACTGGTGGTCAGTCTTCCCCCACTCTGCTCCCCTCGAGGTTGGGAAGCTCAACCAGAGCTTTGCCAGATCTCCTTTAAAACCCCCATGACCAACTAAATGACTCCTATACAGAAGTGCTGCTTCCACCACCCAAGCTGACAAACCACCGGGGACCAACCAGTGGAAGGAGAAGTCCTCTTGGGTCCCTAAGCTTGTTCCTCCTCATTTGGACCATGCTCATAGGAAGGAGCTCCATTAACTCCTCCCAATGGCAGCAGAAGCCAAGCTGGAGACACAACCAAGAGCAAGGTCTCACCCTGGTACCAACAATGGTCACGTTGCTCTTCTGAAAGCCCCTCCAGTCTGATCTCTGCACCACCATGTCCCAGTCAAGGTGACCCTCCAGTGCTGCTCTCCACTGCCCTCACCTCCACATGGAGATACGGCATACCCAAAGCAGAGCAACCAACAGACATCTGGGCACTGACTCAACACCACGCATGGGGCAGAAATCCATGACAGGCAATGCCAGGAGGGATTCCCACCCACACCTCCTAACCTGACTGCTTTAAAGGCTCTGGATTTGGTCCATTGTGACAACCTTGAAGCCCAAGAGATGCGAGCTGCGAACACACTGCTGGTGCACGTAACTCTTTTGGCACACTTGAGGGAAAAACTCAAAACCCAACAGTGGTTTTGTCTTAGGAAACGCAAAACAGAAGAAAAACCTTGTTTCGACACAGGGTTCAGGGATAAGGGCTTAAACATAAACTGGCCTCAAGTACCGTCTGCAAAACCTCTCTCTACTGCCCTCCATACAACTTATTGCTCCACTCGGATACCCCAAGGTGGGATGTCACTGGCCACACGTGGCCTCACATCTTCATGTCCTTGGGAAAGCCAAAACCCCCTGAACTTACCCCATTGCCCACAGCCTCCACGTGCCCATTGTATCCCAGCCTGGTCCCTGTCAACTGTGGATCACCTTCCGTGCTCTCGCCTTTCCTCAGGTGCCTTCCCATGAGGAAGGTGACGTGTTTATTGCTATTGCTTCCTCTTCCCCTCTGCTTCTCCCCACAGGCCAAGCAGAGCAGCTGCTCTCATCCCCCTCTCCTGCCTTTCTCTATGGTGCCAGGATTTGTGCTTGGATGAACATTTCTCCTGGAAGCCTCAGCTGTAACCCAAAGAATGAGGGGAGCACCTTGACTACCATGGAGGAATCACAGTTTGGTTTCAGCCCTGCCAATGACACAGGTGAAAGGTGAAGCCACCCGTCTTCCCCCTTGCCCTACCTCAAAGACTCTTCTCCATCAATCAGCTCTCCTCCTTTCCCACACTATGAGACTCTAGAGAAGCTCTTCAAACCAAGCCTTGGACCTGGAGAAGCTCTTCAGACCAACCCTTGGACCTGGAGAAGCTCTTCAAACCAAACCCTGGACCTGGAGAAACTCTTCAGATCAACCCTTGGACCTGGAGAAGCTCTTCAAACCAAACCTTGGACCTGGAGAAGCTCTTCAAATCAAACCCTGGACCTGGAGAAGCTCTTCAAACCAAACCTTGGACCTGGAGAAGCTCTTCAAACCAAACCCTGGACCTGGAGAAGCTCTTCAAACCAAACCTTGGACCAGGAGAAGCTCTTTAAATCAAACCCTGGACCTGGAGAAGCTCTTCAAACCAAACCCTGGAACTGGAGAAGCTCTTCAGATCAACCCTTGGACCTGGAGAAGCTCTTCAAACCAAACCTTGGACCTGGAAGAAGCTCTTCAAACCAAACCTTGGACCTGAAGAAGCTCTTCAAACCAAACCCTGGACCTGGAGAAGCTCTTCAAACCAAACCTTGGACCTGGAGAAGCTCTTCAAACCAAACCTTGGACCTGGAGAAGCTCTTCAAACCAAAACCTTGGACCTGGAAGAAGCTCTTCAAACCAAACCTTGGACCTGGAGAAGCTCTTCAAATCAAACCCTGGACCTGGAGAAGCTCTTTCAGACCAACCCTTGAACATCTCCTTGCTTCCTTCAACAGCCACCCAGCTCATCTCTGCCTGCAAGCAGTAGCCACACAAGGAAGGAGCTGCCTTCTCCCTCACACAGCCCCAGGACGTAGCCGATGGGGAGCACCCTATATACCCAAGAGGTGCAAGATGCTACCAGGGCACGTGTGTCTCTGCTGCTCTCTTCCCATCACACAAAATCCATTTGCCCAGTCGGAAAAAGCAGCCCAAAGACCTGATGGTGCCCATTCCTCATACTTCCTAAGACAAGTGTGTTACGTCGCTAATGATACTTATATTCTCTTAACTCCTACAAAAGAAGGGATGAGTTCAGAACTTCACTGCAGATAATGCATTTATAATCTATCACAACAGCTATCTGGAAGACACCAAGTTGCTTTTTTTTCTTGCAATATGTTATGGAAGATTAAATAATTTATATTCTTCAACTAAAAATACCCAAACCAAAATGGGAAGAAGAAGCCTGCCTACCAGCGCTGTGCTTTTCACATAGTACCCTGAACATCAACCACTCTTACTAGCCAAAAGAAATCTAGGCTCTTGCCAACAACAACGACAACAGAAAGATCATGAAAAGAACCCAAAACGAACAAGAAGTGGGGGGATCTTTGCACCACTCAGCTGGGCAATGCTGGAAAAACAAAACAGTGGAATAGTCTGAGCTTTCCAATGATAGGACTCCAAAGAGAACTCGACTATTGCTCAGTGTCAGTACGTGTGTTACACAATGGATGTGGGGTGGGGAGGAGGAAAGGGGAGAGGAGAAAACAATAAAATAAAAGGGAGGCAGAAGATTAGAAAAAGCAGCTTTTACAAAACCACTAAAGAATGCATAAAGTGACCCTTGCACTTTTGTTGGTTTTCTTTTGTTCTTGCAAACAGACGAGGTGCTGCAGGACAGCGGCCACAGCACCGATGTAAGACTTGTGTAGTTGCATACAATGTTTGACTCTGGATCTGGAAGAGAGCAGAGATATCGCAAAGAAGGAGTTAGGAGCAAGTGGTGCACGGTAGGAAGGTTCTAAAGAGCAGCCTGGACAGGCTGGATAATTGGGCTGTGGCCAATAGGATGAGGTTCAACAAGGCAAAGTGCCGGGTCCTGCACTTGGGTCACAACAGCCCCATGCAAAGCTCCAGGTTTGGGAATTGTGGCTGGAAACTGCCCATGGAAAAGGAGCTGGGGGTGCTGATGGATGGAGCTGAACATGAGCAGCTTGTGCCCAGGCAGCCAGGGAGCCCCCAGCATCCTGGCCTGGATCAGCACCAGGGCGGCAGCAGGGCCAGGGCAGGGATTGTGCCCCTGCACTGGGCACTGGTGAGGCTGCACCTCGGATCCTGTGCTCAGCTCTGGGCCCCTCACTGCAAGAGAGACATTGAGGTGCTGGAGGGGGGCCAGAGAAGGGCAGTGGAGCTGGTGCAGGGCCTGGAGCCCAAGTGTGATGGGGAAGGGCTGAAGGACCTGGGGGGTTCAGTGTGGAGAAGAGAAGGCTCAGGGGGGACCTGATGGCTGCCTACAAGTGCCTGAGAGGAGGATGGAGCCAGGAGGGGCTGGGCTCTGCTCCCAAGGAACAAGGGATGGGACAAGAGGAACCGGCCTCAAGCTGCACCAGGGCAGGTTTAGATGGAGCTGAGGAACAATTCCTGCCCCAGAGGGTGCTCAGGCATTGGAACAGGCTGCCCAGGGCAGGGCTGCAGGCACCGGCCCTGCAAGGGTTCACACCCCGTGGAGACGAGGCCTCAGTGCCATGGGGCAGTGGTGGCCTTGGCAGTGCTGGGATGAAGGTTGGACTGGATGGGCTTAAAGGGCTTTTCGAACCTGGCAGACTCTGTGATTCTATGATCAGAGAGAGTTGTTCTCCTATCCTCTGCACCCCTATCACAGCACCCATAGCTGATGTACATGGGATTTAACCATTCTCGTGCCGCTGAGTGCCCAATTTCTTGGGCAGGGAGCTGAGGAAGCAGCAGCTCGGTGGTGGTATCCATTGCAGAGGATTAAAAATGTGCAGATGGGATCCTCTCTGCTAATTGCACAACGATTTGTCATGGGAAGGATTAGCTCAGTGTAATGTATGCAGCAAGGAGAGATTTCAGATAGCCCCCAGGGCTGGTTGATCCTCGCTGCCTCCCCGTGCAGCATCATGTGTTCCCATCAGCTGCGTTCCCTGTTAATTGGGCATGAAGGACCAAGAGCTCCATCAACACAAGGAGGGTGTTTAAATGAGCAGCTGGGACTTTGGGGATCCTGAGCATGACAGGAACCTGCAGCTGGTTGTAGGCAGCTGCACACAAGGCCCATGATAACAAACAGGATGTTTTAGAAGGCTCCTTAAGGGGAGACCTCAGAGCAGCTCCAGTGCCTAAAGGGGCTGCAGGAAAGCTGGAGAGGGGCTTGGGACAAGGGCCTGTAGGGCCAGGCCAAGGGGAATGGCTTGAACCTGCCCGAGGGGAGACTGAGCTGAGCTCTTAGGCAGAAGCTCTTCCCTGGGAGGGTGCTGAGGCGCTGGCACAGGGTGCCCAGAGAAGCTGTGGCTGCCCCATCCCTGGCAGTGTTCAAGGCCAGGTTGGACCCAGGGGCTTGGAGCAAGCTGCTCTCATGGAAGGGGTCCCTGCCCGTGGCAGAGAGCTGGAACTGGATGAGCTTTAAGGTCCCTTTAACCCAGACTGCTCTGGGATTCTATGTAAGGTCAAGGTACACTATGCTTTGCTAAAACCTTCTGTAGCCCCACGACAGAGCCCCATGCAGGTATCCCTAGTCGGGAGCAGTGCTAAAAGGCTCTTCTGTAGACAAAAGCATCACCTTGAGAAAGGGATTCAGCAGCTTTGCAGGCAGGAGAGAAGCAATAGCAGTGCTTGGTGGTTAATTAATCAAGAAGAGCAGGGCAAGGCCTGCCAAGGCAGCACTTACATGAATTGGCCAGTGGGTTTACCAGTGTGGAGGTACATAGCTGTAGGTGGGGGTTCCTTGAGCCCTGTACGTTGGCACGGAAACTGGATGTGCTCCGATGGCAGTGTGTTGTGGGGTGGTCAACAAGGTTCCTGCAATGGCATGGAGAAATATGTTAGGAGAGGTTAGACAAGATTAGGAACAAGTCCTGCCCCAAAGGGTGCTCAGGCATTGGAACAGGCTGCCCAGGGCAGGGCTGCAGGCACCGGCCCTGCAAGTGTTCACACCCCATAGAGACAAGGCCTCAGTGCCATGGGGCAGTGGTGGGAATGGTTGGATTGGATGAGCTTAAAGGGCTTTTCCAACCTGGTTGATTCTGTGATTCTAAGGGGCAGGCACTGCATCAGCTGCCTTTTTTCCCCTTCTTCAATTCCCTCAAATATTATCGGCCTGTGAGACCTGAAGCAAAGGTGTTTTGAGTCGTGTGGTTGGTATCAGCCAACACCACGAACAGAATAAACCCACCTGAAGCTCCAGCACATTTTCCATGCTGGTTTTGGCCTCAACTCATCTTTTTCTAATTTCCCTTGTCCCTGAAGACTAGAAGTAGCCAGAAATCTGCTGATATCTTCCACCTGCTAAAGGCACTGGGCCCAGTTGCAACAGCAAACCACTGCAGTGTTCTCAAAGGACCAAACTGCATGGGATGAGGATTGTAAAAGGAGATGAGAAAAAGCCAAGAACGTCCAGGGAAAATAAAGATGAGCTTTGCCATTCATCTCCCAAGGGCAGGGGAGCTCTTTTGCTTCATTTAAACCCCCCTGAGCTGAGAGCCTTGGGATGCAGCAGGAATGATCCGCTCCCAGCTGCAAAGCAGGGGAACTACCCCATGCATCCTCTTTTCTTTCAGCCTTCAGCTGATACACAGAGGGATTTCAGGTGGGAATTTGCACAGTGCCTTCAGCAGACGTGGGGAGGGAGGATACAGCCCTCAACTACTCTGCTCTGGGAGTAATGGGGTTCTTGAAACAACTTCTCAGTTCCTGGCTACTGCAAATGCTACTACAGAGAATTTAAAGCATCCCACGTGCATCTCCCCACTCTCAGTATAAGCAACAGTAAATCTCTGAGAGGTTCTTGTCAACCCAGGCTGCAGTATCTCTGCTTGCAACAAGGGCTGTGGCCCATAACAAAGCCCTGTTTCACAGCTCATGCAGATGCAGAGGGATGAATGAGGTGTTTCTTGGCATAATTCAATATACAATCCTAGGGATTGTTAATGAGAAAAATACAGGCTTTGGGAAAAATAAACCCAGCCCATACCCTTACTTAATGTGCTGTCAATAAAAGCAATCCTGCACATAAACTGCAAAGGGTTCGGGATGCAGAAACCAAGGTTAATCTTCATTTTGTCAAATGAAAGTAAGACCATTTAAGTGTCCTAAAAAAGGAACCCGAGGATAGAAATACAATACTGAAGATGGACAAACCTGGTTATACCTCTGATTATGGAACAGATGGAGGAAGGATAATGTATTTAAGGATGCAAGAGTTCATGTCTCTAGAGTGAGCCAAACGCAAGGTCTCTCTGCTTACCTAAAAGCTGAGTTACATCTGTATCAGGAGCATTTTTGCCTGCCAAGGAGAGGTGGCAGCAAGCAGAACAAGCAATCTGCTGTGTTCAAAGTGCTTCTGGAGCCCCCGTCCAGGTACACCCTGCAAGGCTGCAGGCGGCACAGAGAGCTCTTCATCCAGGATACATCTCTGGCACAGGTTGTTTGGACGCCTCCCAAACTGTGGCTCAGAACAAGGGGAGATTTGCCTTCTTACCTGCTGACATTGCCATGGTGGTCCCAGCAACCATGCCCATGGCCACACCGTTGGTCCTGGGCGCAGCGACCGGGGCCGGGTAGATGGCCGATGGGATGCTGTTGGGCTGAACCACGGTGGTGTGATGGATAACGTGAGGCTGTGCCGCGTACACTGGCTGGGTATAATAAGCTCCCTGTTGGAGAAGGGATAAAAACCACCATTGTCTTTGTCATTGGACTGACAGCACAAGCCAAAGCAGTGGCTTTGAAGGCCAGTATTCTATGGAGAGGCAAAGACCAGCTCTGTGTGCAGGGGGTGTCAGCTGGGCAGGGAGATACTGTAGGTCCTGCTATGGGGTGAGCAGCGATGCAGCATCACAGCCCCATATTTACCCCCTGGAGAGAAGGGACATAGGATATTCCCAAACCCAGCCTGTCCCCTGAGCCCAAAGTGTGGGGTGACTGTCCTTCACCCTGAGACTTCAAGCGTTTAGCTCCTCTAGACCTGCTGCACAGCAGTCTAGCAGTCTTAAACACAAGGTTCTTTATTTGGGTTGGGGCAAACCCCAGCACAAAAACAGGCTGGGGGAGACCGGGTGGAGCAGCCTCAGGAGAAGGACTTGGGGGTGTTGGGTGAGGAGCTGCTGCGAGGGCTGGAGCAGCTCTGCTCTGGAGCCAGGCTGAGAGAGCTGGGCTGGGGCAGCCTGGAGAAGAGAAGGCTCCTGAAGGGGAGACCTGAGAGCAGCTCCAGTGCCTGAAGGGGCTGCAGGAAAGCTGGAGAGGGGCTTGGGACAAGGGCCTGTAGGGCCAGGCCAAGGGGAATGGCTTGAACCTGCCTGAGGGGAGACTGAGCTGAGCTCTTAGGCAGAAGCTCTTCCCTGTGAGGGCGCTGAGGCGCTGGCACAGGGTGCCCAGAGAAGCTGTGGCTGCCCCATCCCTGGCAGTGTTCAAGGCCAGGTTGGACATGGGGGCTTGGAGCAAGCTGCTCTAGTGGAAGGGGTCCCTGCCCGTGGCAGAGGGTTGGAACTGGGTGAGTTTTAAGGTCCCTTCAACCCAAAGCAGTCTGTGAAGATTCTATAATGAAGACAAGCTGGTGTCACGTGTAGCTGCTGGAACACCATTTGAGCCCTGCCAAAGGGCTGGTCCTTCCCATGAGGCAGCTCCTTCTGCCTGCAGACCTGGATAAGGAAGAATGAAACTGAACCTGAGGACATGTGGGGTGGTCTCTGGAATGCAGAGAGGCAATGGGAAGGGAGTGGAACACCATCCTGACCTGGAAAGTCAGGTCGTTGGGGGAAATGCCATGGAAGCTGTAGGGCCAGATACCCCTGAGGAGTTTGTGATCTTCAGTGGGAAGGGGGCACAGAGGTGGGTTTCAGAGGACAACTGCTCTAAACTACATCCCTGTGGAGGATCTTGGCCCCAGCACATAGCTGCAGGTGGTGGCAATGCAGGGGCAGAGAAGATGGCACTGGAAACCCATCCAGGTGCTGGGGGAGGAGCTGCCCTGTGAGGACACAAATCTGGGTCATGCCTGAAGTAGCCTGTGCTGGTGAAGGAGACACAAGGGTTTCCCAAGGGAGCTGGCAGGAGGGTGTTGCAAGTCAATGAGATGCCAACAGCCACCAGCAAACAGACCTTGGGATACCCCAGACTCATTTGTGGCCCTTGGGAAGAGCAACACTGAGCACTGGGGAAGGTGGGGAGAGGTGGGTGCAGGGACTACCCTGGAGCCATGGGGCCCCAGCATGTGGTTTTGGAGGAAGGGACCTGATTCCCAACCTCACTGAGACACTGTGTTGACTCCACTACACATCAACAACCATGTAAGACCATGTCTCATGCAGAGGATCCAACTGAGGAGTCAAGAGAGAGACCCCCAACATCCCAGAGACCCATCAAGCCCCACCATGAGCGCCTCCATCCCACCAGGACATGGGTGCTCAGCCCTGACAGCCGAAGATGAAGCCCTGTAGGAACCTCAGGCTGCATTTGCACGCTGTGGAGTGAGGTGATGGGTGAGGAGGCACCTACCTGGGTGTACAGGTTCTGCTGTGGATAGGCACTTCTGATGGGGTACATAGCGGTTTGGTACGGGTTCGGAGACGGCGAGTAGGGAGGAGGTGCGTTGTTACTCTGGGTCGGTGGGACCTTGTAGGGAGTCCCCGCAGTGTACCCTGCCAAAGAGAAGGGGAGTCCAAGTGAGGGTGAGGATTCCCAGCTGCAGAGCTGGCCCATGGAGAGAACATGAGCAACCCAAGCTGCTGTTCATGACGCGCCGGTTGCTCGCCGGGCATCACTCAGCATGGAGGAGACACCAAGCTGGATGAGCATCTTCTGATGTGCCATGAAACACACCAAGCTGAGACCTGAGTCCAGCACCCAGCCCCTGGCTAATCAATCACAGCAGCCAGGCCTACATTCCCTACCCAGCCCAGCTGTGGCTCTTCCCAAAACCAGTGGTCCAAACCTGTGCATTCAGCTCTGGGTCCCCCAACACAAGAGGGACATGCAGCTGCTGGAGCGAGGCCAGAGGAGGCCATGGAGATGCTGCGAGGGCTGGAGCAGCTCTGCTCTGGAGCCAGGCTGAGAGAGCTGGGCTGGGTCAGCCTGGAGAAGAGAAGGCTCCTGAAGGGGAGACCTGAGAGCAGCTCCAGTGCCTGAAGAGGCTGCAGGAAAGCTGGAGAGGGGCTTGGGACAAGGGCCTGTAGGGCCAGGCCAAGGGGAATGGCTTGAACCTGCCCGAGGGGAGGCTGAGCTGAGCTCTTAGGCAGAAGCTCTTCCCTGTGAGGGTGCTGAGGCGCTGGCACAGGGTGCCCAGAGAAGCTGTGGCTGCCCCATCCCTGGCAGTGTTCAAGGCCAGGTTGGACACAGGGGCTTGGAGCAAGCTGCTCCAGTGGAAGGGGTCCCTGCCTGTGGCAGGGGTTGGAGCTGGAGGAGCTTTAAGGTCCATTCCAATCCAAGCCATGCCATGATTCTCTGATTAATATTTAGGTGAAAACAATGGATGCCTTTAAGTATTCCATGAAGGTGGATAGTTCTGAGCAATTTCTCGTCCTGCAAAGGAGGACTGCGACCATCAGCTCACTCTCCAGGTTGGAGAGGCACCCCCAAGTGATGCTCAAGCATCTGTCCTGCTCCCCTCAGGCTATTTGCCTTAGCAACAAAAACAGCAAATCTGCTTTATTGCCATTAAGAAAAGCCATTTCTCTGCTCCATCAACAGGCACCACAGGTTGCTGCCAAGCCAGGAGGAGCAGAGAGCCTCGGGAGGACAGTGGGGTGGCAGGCACAGGCATCAGGACCAAAACTGATCACAGTATTCCAGCGGCAGCCTGACCAGTGATGAGCACAGTGGGACAGTGACACCTTTATCCCTGTGGTGATGCCCTTGTTGATGTTCCCCAGCACCCTGGTGGGTTTCTTTGCTGCAGCCGCTCACTGTTCACTCCTATGGAGCTGGTTCCTCCATGTCCCTTTCCCAGAGCTGCTCCAGTCAGGCACATCCCAGCCTGTGCTGCTCCAGGATTGGGTTTGCCCAGGGGCAGGACCTGACACTTGTCCTGTTGAGCTCCGTCAGGTTCTTCCCAGCCTGTCCAGCTCACCCTGCAGGGTGGCTTCCCCTTCCCAGTGTCCATTTCCCCACTGAGTTTGGTGCCACTGGCAAACTTCATCAGGGAGCACTTGATCCCATCACCCACATCACTTATGAAGACACTGAGCAGTGTTGGGCCCAGTATCTACCCCACCAGTGACAGGTCCCCAGCTGGAAAAGGAACACAGGGCGTCAGAAGGTTCACCACCACCTCTGGATAGTTCCATACCCACCACACACAGCACTTGTCTAGACCATAAAGTAGTGGTTTCCCCAATCTAATCCTAATCTAACCCTCAAGAACACTTGAAGTTGTGCTTTAAGGGGTTTTCTTTTAGGGCAGACTAAAAGCTGAGCTGCTGCCATGGGATGCCTTAGGCTGCATCAAGTGTGCCACAAAGGCATCAAGGCGTTGGTCACAGCTTAATGAACAAGTAAAATAGGAATGGTAAGGAATCTGCTCACACAAGCAGGGAAGAACATGTACGATGGGATGGCTGCTGGGAAATGGTATCCAGCTCTTGCAGAGGACTGGGAGAAACCAACCTTAGAGCAAACAGGCTCCAAAGACCGTGTAGGATGGAGAGGAGAAGCCAAGGCTCAGCCCAGCAGTAAGATATCCAAGCACTCAAACATAATGAAGTCATTTACTCAAGCACTATTCAGGGCAGCGATTAATGAAGGCAAAGCCTGCAAGGCTGCTAATAGCCCACATTATCCGCCCAGCACTGCAAGGGCGTGAAGAAAACAAGCTTTCTAGGAACTCCCAAACAGCATCTCACCGCCTCCCGCTTGCTGCACATCGGATCCAATGTGTTAATTAAACAGCAGAAGAGCTGTGACCTTTTCTTCTGACTCACATTAGCAGGAGAGCGACTATCTTTAAAGGAGAGATGGAACTGCAGGTTCTGAAGGGCTGCGTTCACCACAGAGACATCATGAGCTCCTCCAGGGACCCAACAACGTCACCTACAGAGCCACCAAGCTCCTGTTCAACTTTACCCATTTTCTTCTCTTCTGAACTCCTTTCTTTAAGGCAAAGACCTTGGATGCCAGCTCTCAGCATCACGCTTCATTTCTGATGGGCGTCTGGAGCTGTGGACCAGCTCAAGGCTGTGCAGTTTCAGCACCTGAACGTTAAGCCTTGATGTGGCTTCCCAATTGCTGAATCATGGACAATTTATCTATGATATTAAAAGGGTATTAAGCATAACAGCCCATGGAAGATGGAATCTGCCATGTTTTCCCAGACAGGTGGTGGATGCCCCATTCCTGGAAGCATTCAAGGTCAGGCTGGATGGAGCTTGGGGCAACGTGACCTACTTGAAGATATCCCTGATCACTGCAGGGGGATCTAGGGTTGGACTAAATGAGCTTTAAAGGTCCCTTCCAACCCAATGAATGGAATTCCATGATTCTCCTTGAAAAGGGACATCCCTACCGTCCACTGGGTTAGGGACACTACCCCTCACATGGTGCATGAGCTTGGCATGACAGCTAATTTCATGCTAGATCAGATTTGACCAAGTTTTAAGTGTTTGGAAACTTTCAGCTTGGAATTAATAGAAACCTTGATACTATTTGGCAAAATTCCCTTGGAATTTAACCCATGCCTGGATGTGCTTTCTCCTTCCCACTGCACCTCCAGGCTGCTGCAGGGGAGATTCCTCCTTCCAAATCAGAGAAGGCAAGAGCAGATACCATGGTAGAAACGGGTTTGGGGGCAAAATCTGGCTGTGGCCACCAGTGTGTGGTCACTGGGCAGCCCCATGCAGGCTGGTCTCATTGCCAGAGAACTGGCTTGGGCACATTGAATTGGGAAATCAAATTTAAGACATAAAGCCCTGAGGTTTTGGAGACGCTTCACCCATCGCTGTGGTGGATCTCTGATGGGAGATGCTGCCTTAAGCACAGGCTCGGAATAATCAGAAGCAGTTCAGGTTGGGCGTCCCAAACTGGATCTGTCCTTTGGCTCCATCTCAGCACCCTCCCAGGGAAGAGCTTCTGCCTTGTATCCAACCTGAACTTCCCCTGTTTCAGTCTGAACCCATCACCCCTTGTCCTGTCACTGCAGTCCCTGATGAAGAGTCCCTCTCCAGCATCCTTGCAGCCCCCTTCACACACTGGAAGCTGCTCTGAGGTCTCCACGCAGCTTCTCTTCTCCAGGCTCAACAGCCCCAATGTTCTCAGCCTGGCTCCATACAGGAGCTGCTCCAGCCCATTAGAACCTAGGAGCGGTCCCACCTCGTGCTTGCAGCACACCCCATGCCTCAGCTTTAACAGGCAACATGAGGGCAAGAGCAGGCAAGAGCAGTTGGGCAGGGGCCAGGGGACACCCCACATAGCAGGGGAAGCACCAGGGGCCTTATGTGGGAGCTTATCACCCCTCCTGGAGGCACTGTTGGGCCTCTTAGGGGATGAGATTACAAGGCTTCAGCTGGAAAAGCCTGTTTAACCACGATCCATAAGCAGCATCTCCTCCCCCTGCCCCTGAGCAGCCAGCTTGAGTTAAAAGGTGGGAATTTCATCCTGGATTCCTTGAAAAACAGCCTGGAGTTTGGAATTCTCTGTTCTAAGGGAATAGGAAACAATCTCCCTTTGTTTTTATGACATATACCGTTCTCCTCTACCACAGAGCATCACCACTGCAGTATACACTTGAAATCAAGCCCAGGTTGCTCCTGGGGACCAAACACTTGGCTGAAAGAGGCCTTCACCCTTCTCCATTTGACTTGTTCCTCTGAAGGAGCACTGGGAGGGTCGGTGCTCTCCTCTTCATGCTCCTTCATGGTTTGAACACATGAATAAAGGATGCTACCTTGTTTTGAGTGGAAAAAAACACAACATTTCATCCCAGAAGGGAAGTGCAGCTCCGACTGGACATCTCAGGCAGAAGGTGACAGATCTGCTACACGGTGCAGAGTGAGCAACCCCAGGATGTGCAGCATCCTCACTGTGTCAGCACACAGGCAGGACACACAGACACAAATGATCCCATCCATTTCAAACAGGCTGATCCCAAATAACCCCATCCCAAAGTAATCCCCAAGAGGGGAGGGAAACAGGCACAAATCAACCAAGGAAAACCCCAGAAGAAAAGGTTTATTTACTGAATGCTGCAGAAGAAGCCTGGTAAGTTCTGTTCTCGGTGCCGGTGTCCACTGGGAGGTGGAAGGTGCCCTCCGTGGCACAGGAGGAGGAGGTCTGTGGCCAGGCTTGCTTCATCAGAAGTGTAGCTGGATGGAGACAGAGAAGAGGTGTCACACACAGCAATGAACAGACTTCCCATGCTTAGGTCACATCTGGACCACTGTGCTGCTCTCTTCCTTTCCCCTCCCACCTTTCAAGGACAAATATCCATAGGAATGTTGCACCATGGTTCCTCTTGTCCCACCTCATCCCCACGGAGGGATGGTTTGCAGCAAACCAGTTCCTTGGCTTCCTGAGCTAAGAGACCTGCATGAAGATCTACAACAGAGGGACACTGCTAGCAAAGCCACCAGCCCTCCCCAGCTACCACTGGTCGCCTCTGTGCATATGAACCAGTAACGGTTGTCCTTGCCCTTTCCCAGCTGGAAAACAGGCTGAGCCGGGTGTGCAAGGCATTTTACCCCCAGTAAGACCCTTTGAGATGCTTGCATGGCAGATGCCACCAGTGGACAAGGTACTGGTTGCTGTGACTGTCCCATCGCTTTGTTTGGAGGTCCTTAGAAAGCTTGGAAGGGACAGTGAGCAAAAGCAGCGGCTTTGGGAAGGCCGTCCTGTATCCCAGTTTATGGAAAGTAATTTATAAAGCCGAGTGTGATAACCCAGAAGAACATCAAGAGTCAAATCTTGTGGGATTTGAGACACAACCAGCAAAATTCAATGAACCAGCACTGGCTATACCAGTATAGAACCATAGAATCGTTAGGGTTAGAAAGGACCTTAAGATCATCCAGTTCCAACCCCCCTGCCGTGGGCAGGGACACCTTAATGCTAAATCATATCACCCAAGGCCTCATCCAACCTGGCCTTGAACACTGCCAGGGATGGAGCATTCACAACCTCCCTGGGCAACCCATTCCAGTGCCTCACCACCCTCACAGGAAAGAACTTCTTCCTTATATCCAATCTAAACTTCCCCTGTTTAAGTTTGAACCCATCACCCCTTGTCCTATCACTACAGTCTCTAATTAAGAGTCCCTCTCCAGCATCCTTGTAGCCCCCTTCACACACTGGAAGCTGCTCTGAGGTCTCCACGCAGCTTCTCTTCTCCAGGCTCAACAGCCCCAATGTTCTCAGCCTGGCTCCATACAGGAGCTGCTCCAGCCCCTGCTCATCCTCGTGGCCTCCTCTGGACTTGTTCCAACAGTCCCATGTCCTTTTTATGTTGAGGACACCAGAACTGCACACAATGCTCCAGGTGAGGTCTCACAAGAGCAGAGCAGAGGGGCAGGATCACCTCCTTCGCCCTGCTGGTCACGCTCCTTTTGATGCAGCCCAGGATACGGTTGCTTTCTGGGCTGCGAGCGCACACTGAAGCCGGCTCATGTTCATTTTCTCATCAACCAACACCCCCAGGTCCTCCTCCTTGGGCTGCTCTGAATCTCTTCTCTGCCCAACCTGTAGCTGTGCCTGGGATTGCTCCCACCCAGGTGCAGGACCTTGCACTTGGCATGGTTAAACTCCATGAGGTTGGCATCAGCCCACCTCACAAGCGTGTCGAGGTCCCTCTGGATGGCATTCCTTCCCTCCAGGGTATCAACCGAACCACACAGCTCGGTGTCATCGGCAAACTTGCTGAGGGCGCGCTCAATCCCACTGTCCATGGCAGCGACGAAGATGTTGAACAAGACCGGTCCCAACACCGATCCCTGAGGGACCCCACTCGTTACTGGTCTCCAGCTGGACTTGGAGCCATTGACCACAACTCTTTGTGTGCGGCCACCATACAATCATAGAACCATGGGACTTTAAAGCTCATCCAATTCCAGCCCCCTGCCATGGGCAGGGACACCTTCCACTAGAGCAGCTTGCTCCTTCCCAAAGTTGATGCCTCCAGGAAAGGTTTACCAGGTCTTTTTCTGCTTCTCTTTTTTGCTTCCCCCCTGAAAGTATGGATGTGCCCTAACTCCTTGTGCCAGGCTCACCTCGAAGAATGAACCATCCCTGGCTGAAATCCCACCACCTCCCAACGGAGCTCATCCATCTCCTGAAGGCCTCAGCCAGTTCTTACAGCTCACTGCTCGCCACAAGCTGCTCAGGACATGATGATAAAAGCTCCAGGTTTCCCATGTCCCACAGGATGTATTTCACACCCCCAGCTACCAAGGAAGGAAAACCCAAGTGAGGGTTGATTGATCCTCAACAAGGCACTTAGTGATCAGAGCTTGCTGTGAAGTTGTGGAGCCACCAAGTCAAAACAAAGGACCTTTGGGCAAGAAAGGGGAAACACAGGAATTCTGCAGGAAGGGAACCATTTCTGACAGCAGAACCAGCCAAGGTTAAAGCAGAAAGAGGAGCTCTTTGGGAGAGACACCACGGCCTAAAGGAGGAGGCGGTGGGTTCCTTATCCTCCCACTGGCTCCATGAAGACTTCATAACTCCTTCTCCCAAGCACGCTCCTACCCTGAGGAGGTCAGTGCTAAGCCCCAAAGAAGGGACTCTATGACTTGGTGAGGGCCTGCAAACCTTTCTGCATCCCAAAGGCAAGAGCGATGATGTTTCAAACCCCTCCGATAGCTCTGTGTCTGCTCAGACTCCTAAGCAACCCTCTCTGAAGATGACAGTGGAGTGCACAGGGCTGGAAGTAGGGGACAATTAATTGAGGAGGCCAAGGAGGAATCAGTGCTGGTGCTACAGCCCATGGCAACAGCAACACGGGTCCTAATGGTTGGACACCACAGAGAGAGCAAAGAAGCACTGCTGTTGGTCCACCAAAACCTCATGAGCCCCCTCTCCTAATGTGGGACAGAAACAGAGGAGCATTGAGGACACCAGCAGTGATGTTTCCCTGGACAGCATGGCAACCATACGCTGTGTGGGGATGGTCACGGGTGCAAGATCTGCCTGGATGATGCTCTGCTGCTTTCTCATCATCTCGAAGAGAAAACAAGAGGTTCTGGAGAGATTTAAAGCACAGTTTCTCCTCCATTCAAGCACTGATCACGTTCTGTTCCAAGCATGCGCCCTCTCCCAGAGGTTTGTGAGCTATTAAGGATTTCCAACCCACCTTCCTTAGTTTTCCATGGTACGCTGCACTCCTGAACATCACACTGGAGGATTAACTCCCAGCACTGAGACAGAACCACTCTTTCACTCAGGCTTTTCTTCAAGATCAGATTCATCTTTGCCTCTGCTTTTCACAAAGGTTTTAATATCCAGGACTGATGAGACAATTTATTTAGGTGTTATATGGATCCTTCCTCTGGGGTTCCTGCACATCAGAGCTACTAAAAAATCACAGCAATTTGGGCCTGAGATGGCCGGAGCTTGCATTAAATCATGGATCCTTGGAGAATCCATCACTTAAAGCTACACAGAAGGTGAAGCAAGGAGGCTTTTAGGAACATTAACATCTCCTGGTCCTTAGCAAAAGTAACGATTCACAGAGGTTACAATCCAGCCATGACTATCTAATATTATAAATATCAGATTAACTGTGGGCAGTTCTGGTGTCCTCAGCATAAGAAGGACATGGAGCAAGTCCAGAGGAGGCCACGAGGATGCTCAGGGGTTGGAGCAGCCCCTGTATGGAGCCAGGCTGAGAACATTGGGGCTGTTGAGCCTGAAGAAGAGAAGCTGTGTGGAGACCTCAGAGCAGCTTCCAGTGTGTGAAGGGGGCTGCAAGGATGCTGGAGAGGGACTCTTCATCAGGGACTGCAGTGATAGGACAAGGGGTGATGGGTTCAAACTGAAACAGAGGAAGTTCAGGTTGGGGATAAGGCAGAAGCTCTTCCCTGTGAGGGTGCTGAGGCGCTGGCACAGGGTGCCCAGAGAAGCTGTGGCTGCCCCATCCCTGGCAGTGTTCAAGGCCAGGTTGGACACAGGGGCTTGGAGCAAGCTGCTCCAGTGGAAGGGGTCCCTGCCTGGGGCAGGGCGCTGGAGCTGGAGGAGCTTTAAGGTCCCTTCAACCCAAACCAGGCTGGGATTCTATTTGTGATGGATAGAGCCATGAGCCTCCTACAAGGTTTGCAATAAGCTTAATTCCCCAGGCAGCCCCATTACTGTGTTCTTGAGTGCCTCAAACTGGTGGGACCATTTGTTCTTAGAAAGCTTTTCAGGCTCTATGGGATATGCACCCCCTCACACCTCAAGATACCCCCCTTAGGGGACCTACTGATGTCTCTAAACAGCCAATGGGCACCTATAGAGGACAGCTCAAAGCACTTATGTGGGGAAAGATGATGCCTACGCTCTCCCCCTGCAGAACAACGTTTCCTCCAGGGAGGACCCAGAAGCAGGAATGGGGGGTTAGAGCCTCCATCCTGCCCCACACCATCCCCATGGACACCCCTAATTTCCTCGGGCTGATTTTAGCAACATCTATTCAGCTCTGTGAGGACAGTGGAGTGATGGACGAGAAGCATTTGTCTTCCCTGCATTATTAATAAACGCAGTTGAAGCATGAGCCAGCCTCCATGTGAGATGTGTGTGTCCTACTTTCAGGGAAAGAAAAAGGCTTATTTTTAATGAAGGAAGTTAAACCAGCTCAGGAAGACGGAATGCTTGGGAGGGAACATGCTCCAGGCTTAATGAACTTTTAAACTGGAATGCCTCGTGTTTCTGCAGCACTGATTTGAGGCACTCGTTTTTATATGCTCAAAAGGGATTGTGTTTCAATAACACTGGCCTAAATAAGCAGGCTCATTGCAAGCAGCTTTATGCAATGCTGGTGTTTTGCAGTGATCTTGGAGCTTCCCTTGTGTCTCTCCCTCTCAAAAATGTGGAGAAACACAAGAGGAGGACCACATGAGGGAGAAACGGGTTCCAATGTGGATGGGAAGAAGTTCATTCCCTTGCTTGACACAGGGCACAGGGCCCCTTTGGCTGAGCTGTTATCTACGCCTTGGGAATGGTCACTTTGAAATATCCTGGTGAAGAATTTACCATCCCTTTGGTGCTCAAACCTTAGCAGATATTCACCAGGTACCTGACACTGGATGATCTTCAGGTCCTTTCCAACCCAAACCATTCTGTGATTCTATGATTGTACGACACTGAGAACGGGAGGATTCAAGACTGGGTCCAGTTACCATCCTCCTTTCCTCACTGCTGCTGGACCTGCAGGGACCAAAAGGTCTCTGTAGACTTCTCCGAGCTCCTCTCCATGTCTCCTTATGCTTCAAGGGAGGGTTGGATGGGGCTTGGAGCAACCTGCTTTAGGTGAAGGTGTCCCTGCCCATGGCAGGGGGCTGGATCTAGATGATCTTAAGGTCCTTTCCAACCCAAACCAGGTTTGAGGCAATTGAAAAGTTCAGAATGCTAAATCATTACATTTTCCATGTGGATCCCAAGGGCTTGGGAACCATGAGGTCAACAGAAGAGGATGAGCATCACCAGCTTCTACTGTGGCATCAAGGACTGCAGTGTGCACAGCTGGAGGCCCTCAAGGATGGAAGCAGATGGCACAATAAGTAGCAGCTATTTGAAAACCAGACATTGAAAACTAACCACCACCAGTGTCCTTCCCTTTGGGTGAACCACAGCAAGGGCAGGAGCAGAGGGCAGCCTTCACCTTCACCTTCACCTGGTGGTTCATCTCTTGCTATGATTTTGCATGGCAGCCAAGCAAAACTCATGAGGTTTGGGGCAAGAGGCACCCAACCAGAGAGAACTCAGCTGAGGAACACCTTTAGGATGGACCAGAGGGGATGATGGAGCTTGTCCAGAACAGCTTCTTTCAAGACTGACAGCTCACCTCCAGCTCCATCCCACAAGATCATCAGTCACAAGCAAAGGATGCTCTTCCCACCCTTTTCAACCTCTATTCCAAGCACTATTAAGAGGCACATCTGCCCAGTTAACCTACATATGGAGAGTCAGCTACCCCAGCAGATGAAACTTGGGTTTGTGACTGCTTTTATAGTGATCCTGAGGGACTTCTGACAGCAGACACCAATCCCCAGCCAGCCTGGAGGGTTGAAATAGAACTTTGTTGGTGGATGAGATGCTTTTGAAAGCAGCCGTTCTGCTGGGAACACAGAGCATCTCCACTTTAAACATCTAAAATCCCATTTAAATACAGGTCAGAATTAGTCTGCTCTTTCTGAACCCAGGATTTTAAACACAAAGCTGATCCCCTCTGAGTTGCAGTGGGTTTGATGGGTGGCAGGAACCCCAGTAGCAGGTTCTTCTCAATGGTGGAGTTATTCCCAGCCTCCTGTATGACAGCAGCTGATTCAATCTGAGTAAATGCTCCCCACATCGATACAGACAACTGGTTTTAACTCAGCCACTGAACCAGAGTACAACTTCAACTCCGTTCCATTTAACACAGTTGAGGACACTGCCCGCTCTGCTGCATGTACCCACTGCTGGAATGATTTATGGAGCTTATTTTAGAATCATGGAATGGTTTGGGTTGGAAATGACCTTAATATCATCCAGTTCCAACCCCTGCCACGGGCAGGGACCCCTTCCACTGGAGCAGCTTGCTCCAAGCCCCTGTGTCCAACCTGGCTCTGAACACTGCCAGGGATGGGGCAGCCACAGCTTCTCTGGGAACCCTGTGCCAGCGCCTCAGCACCCTCCCAGGGAAGAGCTTCTGCCTAAGAGCTCAGCTCAGTCTCCCCTCGGGCAGGTTAAAGCCATTCCTCAGTGGATCTGCTTCCCAGAGCTGGGAACGCAGCATCTCCCTGCGGCAGAATCAGGATCTTAAACCCCATAACTCAATGAAAACAGGGAGATGCAAGTAGCTTGAAAAAGCCTCTATATTTAAGCAAGGGCTGAGCCTGGATTGCCTCTGTAGCCTTCGCTCTGCCTCTAAAGATAGCACTCATGGACGCTGTCCTCACTCCCAGCATCACCCATGAAAAAGCATGCATGAAAGCATCTTTTCTCCTGGCTGCACACAAACAAGCTGAAGGCTCTCAACCATGCCTCCAACGAGATAAATCTCCAAAGAGTGGGGGGAAAACCCCTGCCCTGATATTAAATTGCCCCGATTTCAAGAGCTGTCTCATTATTTATGGCGAAGCAAGGGGTTTCTGCACAAGGAGTTGGGTTGAGGAGCACCAAGTTCAATCTTCCCCATTTCCTCACTTATTTAGTGCTTCGCTACGTGGGGTTATGCACTGGAAGAGTGCTGGTTTGGATGCACAACGACCTGTCAGCCTGCTGGAAATAAGGAGGTTTCTAATATAGAAATCATTAAAAGCATCTGTTAAGACCCACAAACAGAGCAATGAAATGTAAATGTCAAGGTTGCTGCCCAGGCTTCCTCGCTTGAGTATTAAGCAACGTAACAAAAAGATCTGGTGAGGAGGGGACACAGAAATGATGAGAGGCTTTTCCTTGAGAGAAAGCAAGTGGGTTAAGATTAGGCTTGTACTTCAGAAAGGGAGTGAATAAAAGGCTGGCTGGCACAAAGCAGATTGACCAGGGCTTTCCTTTCCCCTTTCACATCATGCAAATGTAAAGCAACAGACAATGATTTGCATTGCTTTAAAGAAAGGAATACGGGAGGAACTGGAGCTTTAATTAATCTGCAGTCACTGCTTGCTGTAGTGATAAAATATAGCAAGGATCAAAGCACGGGGGAGTTGAAGCATCTGTAATGAAGGAGAGGACACCCACGGCCACAGCCAGCAGGACAAAGGTAGGGGAAAATCAAAGTCTTTGTGGGGTTGTGCTTATAAGAGCAGCTGACTAAGGTGGTTCGGGGTGGATTATTCCATCCTGAACAATGTGAGGAAGCTTCTGAAGGCAAATGTGGCTGTATTCAGGGAGGGCAGACCAAGGGGGATGGACAACCTGGTCCTTGCTGAGTGTGGGGGCTCCTTTCTGCTGGGTGGAGGACACAGGTTGTAGATGCCATTGCAGGAATGATGGGGATCAAAAAGAATCACAGAATCATAGAACAGCTTGGGTTGGAAAGGACCTTAAGGTCATCCAGTTCCAACCCCCCTGCCATGGGCAGGGACACCTCACATTAAACCATGGCACCCAAGGCTTCATCCAACCTGGCCTTGAACAGGGATGGAGCATTCACAACCTCCCTGGGCAACCTCACAGTAAAGAACTTCTTCCTTAGATCCAATCTAAACCTCTCCTGTTTCAGTTTTAACCCATTACCCCTTGTCCTGTCACTACAGACAGGGGTAAAGAGCTGCCCACGGGCTCACTGCTGCTCACCTGAGTGATCCCCAATTGCCTGGTGTCTCACAATCCCTGTGTGTTTCCTTCTTCTCAGTCTTCTTGACCATTTCTTTGCTGCCTGCCATGGGACATTCTTTCTTGCCCTTCTTGTGAGTGCAAGCAAGTTCTCTGTTCAGTAGAACGAGGCTTGTCCCCCGGCCCACCCCAGAACTACACTTCACACACCATCCAGGTCCCATTTCTCAATGTATTCCTACTATCCTAACCCATGACAAGAAAACAACCCCATAAAACATCATCCTAAAGGTCTCCTTCTCTGGGGGTATCTCAACTATGTATCAGAGTTACCTGAGAAAGTATCTACAACCCTCTTTGGGTTCCTGTTCCTCATGAGCATGATGGACATCCAGGCAGGATGCAACTCAAGCTCTGCTGGTAGGACAGACAGGAACCCATGGAGAGGCTAAACCTCCTCTATAGGGAGGTCTCTGTTTCTCTCCACTGAGTACAGAAGGACCTGGGCTCAAAGGCTTAGAGACCTAAGGTCTACATAGCTGAAG
Source organism: Pezoporus wallicus (assembly GCF_028554395.1). Lineage (NCBI taxonomy): Eukaryota > Metazoa > Chordata > Aves > Psittaciformes > Psittacidae > Pezoporus > Pezoporus wallicus. Next base: position 157,096 of record NW_026637385.1, read on the forward strand.
GGAACCAAATATTCCCAGATGTGGCAAATTGCTGCAAGATTTCCTACTTGTTTTTTTTCCTTCTTATTTTTCATTTGGAAAATCAAACCGAGCTGAAATTAAATCCTTCCAGGGCAATGTGTGCATTCCACCACGTTTTTGCAAAGAGAAGTATTTTGTTTGGAGAGCAACACATCATTCCTGAGGGTTGTTTCCACACGGCGTCCAATTGGAGCTCCCAAGGATGGTGCTGGAGATGTACAAAGAGCAATACAGCTCCCCCCCCGAATTCCATGTCCTGCAGTGATTTGGTGCTTCCCCTCACCTGGGTGTCCCTTTGGGAATCAATGGTGGAGCTGCTGCCTGCACGAGTGGCTGGGGACAAGAATTCCCCAGAGCACTTGTGGCTGCCCCATCCCTGGCAGTGTTCAAGGCCAGGTTGGACACAGGGGCTTGGAGCAAGCTGCTCTAGTGGAAGGGGTCCCTGCCCGTGGCAGGGGTTGGAACTGGATGAGCTTTAAGGTCCCTTCATCCCAAACCAGTCTGGGATTCTAAGTCCAGACCCACAGGCAGCAATGCTGCAGGATTTACATCCCTGGCTGAGCAGGGAGGATGTTCCCAGCCTCTGGCAGGACAAGCTACTATTAAATGTGTGGGGTTTTTAATGCTAGGAAGCTCTTTTCACTTGTGTTATATCCCTCAGGGGAGGAAAACTTGTTTCATACTACGCATTAATGGGAAGAAATCACAGAACCATGGAATGCTTTGGGTTGGAAAGGACCTTAAAGATCATCCCGTTCCAACCCCTGCCATGGGCAATGCACCTGAAGACCCTACCAGAAGCCAATAAACCCAAGTAAAAGCCAACAGATCCCTCACAGAGTCATCTGCAGGAAACAGCTTGATTCAGCAACCTTGCAAAGTAAAACTGCATTGAAACTGTGATGGGGAGAAGACAGCACCAAAAGGTTCTGGCAATGAAGCCCTCATTCCTGCTTGATCAGCTTGGAAAGCTCCTGGGATCCATGGATTTTTATGACAAGTGGGAGACTGAAAACTTGGCAATGGAGAGAAGAAAGGGATTAGGGAGATGGACACAAGGTCCAGCTTTGTGCTCCTTATGCAAGTGGCTATTTCACTCCAGGGACTACTGAACACTCAGCTGAAAGAGGCTTTATTCAGGAGGCTGCAAATCCCACAGCTCTCCGGAGGTGAAGCCTTCACAATAAACATCTTGACCAACTAAAGAGCCACAAGGTCAAAGCGAAGGGGGAGATATTATCTTTCAGCTCCAGTGTGTGCTTGGAAATGGGTGAGAAAGAGATTTTTGGAGGCCTTTTTCATGCGAAACATGTAAAAAGTCATGATTTACAATCACAGAGGGGTTTGGGTTGAAGGGATTTTAAAGCTCATCCAGTTCCAGGGACCCCTTCCACTAGAGCAGCTCGCTCCAAGCCCCTGTGTCCAACCTTGCCTTGAACACTGCTAGGGATGGGGCAGCCACAGCTTCTCTGGGCAACAAAACCTCAATAGGAGAGTTCCTTCTACTCCTTTTCACTTCCTTCACTCTGGACAAGAAATACCTTTTGAAACTGCTACTTAGCCCTTGGGTTTCTCCCACCCTTTGCCATGCGAAGAGCTTCCACAGAATCATAGAAACACGGAACGCTTTGGGTTGGAAAGGACCTTAAGATTATCCAGTTCCAACCCCCCTGCCATGGGCAGGGACACCTCACACTAAACCATGGCACCCAAGGCTCTGTCCAACCTGGCCTTGAACACTGCCAGGGATGGAGCATTCACAGCTTCCCTGGGCAACCCATCCCAGTGCCTCAGCACCCTCACAGTAAAGAACTTCTTCCTTAGATCCAATCTAAACTTCCCCTGTTTCAGTTTGAAGCTGTTACCCCTTGTCCTGTCACTCCAGTCCCTGATGAAGAGTCCCTCCGCAGCATCCCTTCAGATACTGGAAGGCTGCTCTGAGGTCCCCCAGGGAATTTGGCTGAAAGCAGAGAAGCTAAACCAGGCTTCAAAAACTCCAGGTAACTTGGTCCTTCTGAAGGGTTGGTTTCAGCAAAGTGCTTAAATGTGGCTTTGACTTCAGGGATTTCTGAGTGGAGGCCTACCAGAAGTCTTCAGTTCCAAAAAGGAAAAGACTTCTGTAAAGGTTTCCAAATTCGGGCTCAAAAGCATAGAAAAGCAACGGATTGTTTTAGTAGAGGAACTCAAATATTCCTTACTAAGCACAGAACATGGGTCCATGCTGTGCTGAAGACGACTCCTTTTGGAAAGGTGGGAATAACTCCATGAATCCTGCTTTGGAGTAACTGCTCGGACTTCAAAACAGTGGCAGGTTCAGCTCTCCTGGAATAAGAAGTGTCCTTGAAGTTATCTGACAGCAGCCCCTGTGGTTCATTTAGATTCTGTCCTAATCTCCTACCATTGGCAGCCCTTGGCTATAAGCATTTCCCCTGTCTCTCCACCTCACGCAGAGAGGTGTTCGACCCCAAAGTGATGCACAGGGCATGACTGGGTTTGCCACCCAGATGCTTTGATGGCTTTTGCCTCTCCAGCTCTCTCCAGCCAGGAAGGAAGGTTGTGGATGTGTGAGTGTCCTTCCCCATCCAGACCTTTCTTTGCATCCATAGAGCAACCAGAGCCATGGGCTCAGTACGTGCCTGGCCAAGACAGAACAGCAGAAACCAGCCAGAAGGGAGGTGAGGAGAAAAGGTGCTCAGCAGGGAAGGGGAGGAGCTTGGCAGTTCTTGTTATGGCCTTTTGTTAATAAAACCCATGGCTAATAGAGGAATTCAAGTGAAAAATGGCTTTGTGGGTGACAGGAGAAGCCTCCTTCCAAGGAGAGGAAGCAAAGGAACAAGGGAGACACTTGTTTGGGAAGAGGTGAAAAGGACAGACATTGTTGGCTGAGCCAAAAGAGCTGTAAGGCTCCAGACACCAAGAATGAATGGACTGGACATTGCTTCTCTAAGCAAGGACACGTAGCCTGTGCTAGATACGAGCAAGAGGGAGCAAAGAGGGGGATGTGAGGCACCCCAGCACATGGCAGGGGGTTGGAACTGGGAGATCTTAAGGTCCTTTCCAACCCAAACCATTCCATGATTCTATTCTATGACACGGTTAAAGCAGTGGACTGGGGAGATCTGTTTTGTAGCAGCTCTCCAGAAGGATGGAGGAGAATTTGCCAAGGCTGGAGATGGCAGAGAGCAGAGTGCCAGGGTAGGGCTGAGCTATAGAGGATGAACATCAGCCTGGCTGGTAGGGTGGTTCATGGAAAGCTGAAAGAGGCAGATGACAAATATCTCCCAATGGACACACTGCAACAGAGACACGAAACAAGTGTCCAAGCTTGGAATGCCAAAGGAAAACAAGATCTTATGGAGAAGAGTGCAGCTGGGGCTGTCAGAGACAACCAGCACAGCAAGGCTAAGGCAGAAGGGTAAGCAAGTCTGGCCAGGAAGAGCTTGCTGCCTCTTTGGAAGAGCCATTTTGGGGTGGTGTGAAGGGTGGGAGCTGGACAGAAGATGACCCTAGGACAGACTAGGGTCTGTCAGGAAAAGACAGGACAGTAAAGACACAGCATGGGAGATCCAGACACCAAACAGGACAGGGTTGCTACCATTTCTGCACCTATGACATGGAAGGAGGAGGGAAGGACGAGCAGAGGGAAGGTGAAGGCAATCCTGGGGAGACACCAGGCAGTATTCAGAAGATATTAAAAGCCGTCAGTGTGCAGGTATCACAGTGGTGAGGATTGTAAAATCCCTGGGATTAGCATCAGGATACAATTCCTGGCTCAAAAATACTTTGCAACACAGACAAATATTCCCAGTGAAGGGCATGAAGTTAATGACCGAGTTAGGAAGGGAAGAGCTCAACACAAGCCCCTTCCCTGGGAAGTACTTGCTGTCAAACACATGGAGCTGCTGGATTTTGACCAATGAGCAGCAAACGGGGAATCCTCCTGGACCCTTCAACAACATCCCCAGTCTTGTCTTCGTACATAGATCCTTACCTGGGGCGTAGCCGGGGCTGCTGGTTGGATACATGTTTGGGTTGTAGGCTGGAGCAGCGGTGGGATAGCCCGTCGGATAACCTGCCATGAGAAAGAAGGAGAAATTATGGTCTCATAACACGGAGAGAAGAGGACAGCATCCTTGGGGAGCAGCACACAACCTGTGCGTGCAATGAGGCCATGGGCACAGCTGAGAGCCAAAGCCCAGATGTATTCTCAGGCTACAGGAAGGACTCTGAATGCGCTCCGTTGGCTTACAAGTGACCCCATCAATATTTCACCCCTATTCCTCTACAAAAGGAGTGCAACGACCAGAATGCAGAACACAGGAATGCTCCATGCGCTCTGCAGGAAACCAGGGAGGAAATCCACACACTGAATGCAGAATGGAGCTCTGGGATAGCCACCAGCACAGCTCTGCTTGAAAGGCTCCCCTTGGCTGCTCGCAGCCATCGCGGTTTGACCACTGGAGCATTCGCAGAGCTCAGCACCCTCGAGTCCTCAGCGCACAGCACTTGCATTAACCAGAGCCTCTTGCTAAAGGGAAGGTGAAGAGGCTGCATGAGAAGCTGCCAGCCCCAATATTCACCCATGGCTGCACAAGTGCCAGCCTGGGAGGGACACGATTACCTGCCAGGCCACCTGGAAGGAACACACGCGGTAGCTCCTACCCTTTGAAGCCACAGGAGGCTTTAATGGGCACTTTAGGAAAGGTTGCAGAGCACCTTCAGTTCTCATCATCCTCACTCGCATCGGTCATAGGGAGGTCAGGGGAAAACATCAAAGCACTCAGACACATGGAGGCTTGGAAACCACTGCAGAGCCAAGGCCCTACGTGCACCTATGCACACTGCAGATGTCCTGCACTGAACTAGAAGCTCTTGTCCTCCATGACAGCAGGGGGATGGAACCGGATGATCTTAAGGCCCTTTTGTACCCAAACCATTCTATGATTCTAAGACCCCAGACAACAACCTCCACACCTCAATCTGCTCCGGTCTGCTTTTGTTTACTGCTTCACTTCCATTTCTTGGAAGTCTTCCCGACTGGAAATGGCAACACTCGGATAACCCCATCCCTTCTTACGTGCTCCTGCGTAACTCCCTCTGACACACCGAATGGAACACGTTCGTCTTCCTCTGCTGGCAGAGCCTGCCTCTGCTGTGCTTCCCCGCCACGGCCACTGCCCTGCTTTATCTGTGCATCTCGTTGGCCACCAGCCCAGAGCACAACCAACCCCATGGCAGACAAAACGACCCTTGGAGAGTCTTTCCACGCCAAGCTCCACTGACGCTGCCTGCTGGTTGCCAGCAAAGGCTGCAAAGCGGCAATTAGCGCCCATTCACACCCATCGCCTTGATTTTGCTCTATGAAACACAAGCAGGGGTGGGTCTTTCCTCCCCCGTTCCGAGCAGGAAGATGAAACCCGGCTCCATCCCTCCCTCCCATGGCCCAAAGCTCATTTGCTCCTTAGCAAGGTGCAGATTCCTCAAACCTGGCACCCGGCACAGAGCCGATTCCTGCGGCAAAGTGGGGAGGTTTATCGGAATAAATCTAATGCACCACTCCTGACCACTGGGCTGGAATAAATGACTGTGTTCTACCCTCTCATTTTCATCACTGATATATTTGGCTTCTAAATCAGGTTAATTAAAAATTGCTGGAGTTAATGTTGGATAAGCAGCAGTTTAACAGACTTTGTGTTTGGCTTTTTTAGGCTACATAAAACCATGCTGGCATCGGAGGCAGGCACATACAGAGCAATCAAGAAGCTCCGTGCACAGTTATTTGCAGATCCTGTGATTGCAAGCAGAACTTTAATGAGGAAGATCTTAAATCAGAAACATCCCTGCCTCCTCGCTGCTTCATCAGAACATAACCCTTTCTTTTCCAGTATATCCAATGCTCCGAGGTCCTCTGGTTGCCTCTCAAGCTCAATGATCTCCTGACCAGTCTGGCTGGGGGCGTTAAACCAACTCCAACTCCCTTCTTGACCACAAAAGTGGTCAATTATATTCCCTGTAATTCTCTCAACTGTGTTTCTACACCGGGTTTTACCTCCTCAGGTGCTGATAGCCTTGCGTGCATGCCATGGTGTTGGCAAGTCCCTTGCTCATCATCTAGGGATAGGATCTAGATGAGAACCTCCTGGGGCATCAAGAGGTTCTTCTGGTCTTTGCTGCTCATTAATCCCCTCAAAGAATTCCTGAATCCCATAAACTACTGCAGTAGTTATAGAATCTTAGAATGGTCTGGGTTGGAAAGGACCTTAAAATCATCCAGTTCCAACTCCCTGCCATGGCGTTGTAACTCTGTGTAGAGTTGCCCCTCTACTGTGCTCTTGTGAGACCCCACTTGCAGCACTGGGTGCAGTTCTGGGGTCCTCAACATAAGAAGGACATGGAGCTGTTGGAGCGAGGCCAGAGGAGGCCACGAGGATGAGCAGGGGCTGGAGCAGCTCCTGTATGGAGCCAGGCTGAGGAAGTTGTGGCTGTTGAGCCTGGAGAAGAGAAGCTGTGTGGAGACCTCAGAGCAGCTTCCAGTGTGTGAAGGGGGCTACAAGGATGCTGGGGAGGGACTCTTCATCAGGGACTGCAGTGATAGGACAAGGGGTGATGGGTTCAAACTGAAACAGGGGAAGTTCAGGTTGGAGATAAGGAAGAAGCTCTTCCCTGTGAGGGTGCTGAGGCGCTGGCACAGGGTGCCCAGAGAAGCTGTGGCTGCCCCATCCCTGGCAGTGTTGAAGGCCAGGTTGGACACAGGGGCTTGGAGCAAGCTGCTCTAGTGGAAGGGGTCCCTGCCCATGGCAGGGGGTGGAGCTGGAGGAGCTTTAAGGTCCCTTTCAACTCAAACCATTCCATGATTCTGTGATTTCAGGCAGAGGGTATCTGTGTACTTAGCTCTTCTTTCTCTTTGTTTTGGGTTTAACTTCTGCTTGGTAGGAGTGCGTCTTGCTTATTGTGGCATCTTTTGTTGTTCTGAAAGCAAGTGATGGCCTGTTTCAGGATCATTTCATTCCAGATAAATGCCACTTATATCAAGGAAGCTTTAATAGCTTCGGACGTGGAAAGATGCAGCCAGCCCTGCTCTGCTCTATCTTCCTCTCTGATCTCATAACCTTTGGGAAGTGCTGATCTCCAGCAAGAAAACTTGTCCTTTCTATTTTAAGGGGAAACCGAGCTGGGAAAAGAGCAGGGAAATTACTGGTGGTTTGCTGCTTTGGGGAGACAATGAAAGATAAGAGAGAAGCAGAACCTGTGACAATATGTGCCAGGTGAAACAGGCTTGAGAATACCCAGCACTCAAACCCCTGGGTTTAAAACCTCAACACTGGGTTTAGAAATACAAGAGATATTTCTATACCTTTTAGATTTTTCAATAGGATTTAGGCTTGTTGGCTCTTCTTCATCCCCCAAATGACTACAAGCAAGCTGCAATCCCCCCATGATGGTCCCCATATCTTACATCCCCTGGTGCATAAGACAAAGCCTGGGTCCACTGCCCAGGGATGATCCAGGAGAGTGGCAGTGCCAAAGTATCTGGCATCTTGCTCTGATTTTCCCCATGGAAACCCTATGGGACCTCCTGCAAATCCCTGTTGCTCCTGCTGACCCCATTCCCCTCCTGTCATGTCTATGTTGCCTCTTGGGTGAACTTGATGATCTTAAAGGTCTTTTCCAACCTAGCTGATTCTATGGTTCTCTTCACCTTGCATCAGAGAGAACAGCAAGCAGGTAAAACCCACTCGTTTCATGTTGAGAGCTGCTAATCTTCATGGGCTTCCTGCTGGAGACATGGGGAAGTCAGGGGCACAAAGAAGAGATCCTTTCTTTTCTACCTATATGGATCTGCACATGATGGGACCGTGCCCCTGCTGAGGCTTGGGGCCCGATTACAGCCCTGATGCAGATGGAAAGCAAATGAGATGAAACCCTGTTGAATAAAAGCCATTAGATTTCCTCACCGAAGAACTCGGGAGCTGGTTTCTTGCTTGAGTTTAATTTAATCTCGTGCCCACGATCAATAGGAGCAGCAAAGCCAGTGTTCATTTTGTGCTCTCCCCAAGGGATACCCAGAGCACTCCCGCTCCGAGCAGCACTAACTGAACTGCTTCAGGAATTACAGCTCAATAACGAAGGGAAGAGCTCCCGGGGCTGCAGCAAGCAGGGATTTTAAAGCCTCCTTTAACTGTCCATGTATCTCTAAACGCTTCTAGCCCATTCCTTGCAGCTCTGCTCAGCCCTGTCCTCTTTGGTGCAATGCTGCTGCAGATTAATGGCTTTTAGGTTACGAATCCCAGCTACGACGCACAGCTTTAGGGATGCACTAGGAAAGGAATCCATGAAATACATTCAACATGAGCAGCATACACAGCCTTAAAATGGGTTTAAGCACCGGCTTTGTTTCCTTCCTAATCAGACTCAGAACACCCATAATAAAGCAGCTAGCTTCTATTTCCAGCCACATGTATTTTAGTGCCTACATGCAACACAGAGGCATGTGGAACCATATACACAAGCTCAGTACAGACCTCTTCTGCACAAGAGATGGGTGGATGGGGCATTTAAGAATGTTCTTTCCAGCCTTCTGGGATAGCTTATTCCTTATGGAATATGGAATTCCTTATGGAATAAGCTCCTGTGGTCGCTCTGTACAGCAAAGAAGCTGAATTACTAGGTAGGAACGAGAAGGCAGGAGGGAAAAGCAGACATCAGCAGGCAAAGGGCTGCCCTTGGAGGAAAGGCTGAGAGCAGGGCAGGGAGGATTAAAGGACTGAAGAGGCAGTGATACAGGGGCAGGGTCCATTGGAGGATTAGATCTGTTATTCCCTTTGGCAGTTGAAATTCCAGGCCCTCAGATCCAGCCCCAGGTACAAACAAGCTCCAGCTTTTCCTGCCCATGAGCCACCAGCAGAAGCCTCGTGACACCCTGGAGGTCACTGCCAGGCACAGGAGGACCACGCACAAAGGACAAAGTGACATTAAACCCCACTGCAAGGGCACCTCTGGCAAGTTTAGAGGGGAATTCGCAATTCAGAGGTCTCCTCCCCATCTGTCTGCATCCTTTAAATGAGACTTTAACATAAATTGCCCATCCTCGCTGTAAAGGAGCAGCCTGCACCCACAGACTCAGTGAATCCCAGACTGGTTTGGGTTGGAAGGGACCTTAAAGCTCCTCCAGCTCCAACCCCTGCCACGGGCAGGGACCCCTTCCACTAGAGCAGCTTGCTCCAAGCCCCTGTGTCCAACCTGGCCTTGAACACTGCCAGGGATGGGGCAGCCACAGCTTCTCTGGGCACCCTGTGCCAGCGCCTCAGCACCCTCACAGGGAAGAGCTTCTGCCTCAGAGCTCAGCTCAGTCTCCCCTCGGGCAGGTTCAAGCCATTCCCCTTGGCCTGGCCCTACAGGCCCTTGTCCCAAGCCCCTCTCCAGCTTTCCTGCAGCCCCTTCAGGCACTGGAGCTGCTCTCAGGTCTCCCCTTCAGGAGCCTTCTCTTCTCCAGGCTCACCCAGCCCAGCTCTCTCAGCCTGGCTCCAGAGCAGAGCTGCTCCAGCCCTTGCAGCAGCTCCATGGCCTCCTCTGGCCTCGCTCCAACAGCTCCACGTCCCTCTTGTGCTGCTGCCCCAGAGCTGGATCAGGGCTGCAGGGGGGGGTCTCCCCAGAGCACAGCAGAGAGGCAGGATCCCCTCCCTGAGCTGCTGCTCACGCTCTGGAGGTGCAGCCCAGCACCTCAGCTCTTCCCTCCAGTCCTGCTGAAATGGAGACAACTTGTGTCCACACACCCAGGGCTTACAGACATTAAAACCCAGAGCAAAGCACTTGATAATACTTCACAAAGGAATCTCTGCGATCATCTGAACCTCTTACACTGACCTGGTCTGTTCATCACACGCCAAAGTCCTCCTCAAAAGGAGCTCGCTGGCTTTGAGCAGCCCAAACTCAACACCTTCACCCAGGGTTTGGCACCCACCAGCAGCATCAACCACAACCGGCCCACCCTCAATTTCACACTAAGTGTGGGTGCAATTCCAGCCTCAGATCCCAAGCCAAGCTGAGAGCAGCATCTCAATAACACACCAGCCTTTGCAGCAGTGAAAACCCACAAGTGCTGGCTCTCATCAGGCCTTAGGTACCCTTGAAACTCTTGGAAAAGAGCTTGTTTCTCTTCAGTTAGGGAGCTCAGGTGGTTTGGTCCCTGTTTGAGCCTTGCACCAGTGTCACTTCCAACACTGATTTCCAAATGTGCCATTGAATGCGTCAGCAATAGTTTCTGTTGGCCATTATCTGATCGGAGCTTAAATTGTGATGAGCAGCCTAAATGAATTTGCAAGACAAAATAGCCTCCTGCATGCTTACTCCCAGCAAGTCTGGAGCTGCAACACTCGATTGGAGTAGTCGGATCCTAAGGACTTTCATAGGGAAGGACAATCAAGTCCCTTATCTAAGTGCAGGACAAGGCACTATAAAGCCACACTTGACCTCATTGAACGACTGCCACCGAGAGCTCTTCTCACTGTTGCTCAGGCACTTCTTGAGAGCTCCTTGAGTACCAGCATTCTGCCCGTGGCAGGGGTTGGAAGTGGATGAGCTTCCAGCTCCCTTCCAACCCAAACCATTCATGACTCTATGATTTTAAACCCCTAAAACACGATTCCCTTCTGCTGACCGAGAGCTTTGATGCTCCAACAGGTCCAGGAACATTTTGCCTTTACTATTACCTCTTCAGTCATATGAAGCCAAACTATTTTCACCCATGAAATACTTCATGTCATCCACTATTTCACATTCCTTATTGCCCAGACCTCAGAAACTCCTCACAAGTCGTATTTCTGAGTATCTTCTCTGGACAGAAACATGAGGAACTTCATGTCTTCAATTCACACCACTGTAAATCTGTTCCCCTCAGACTGATTGGGAATTTATTCCTGCCACAAGTCACATCCTGTGACACAGACATGGGAATGTGGTACTTGAGGAATTACCCCCGAGGTGAAAAGTTTGGGAAGAGGCACCACGTCGGCTTCCTGGCATAGCTCCACCAAAGCCTTCTCCAGCCAGGCTTACAGCAGAGCTCTTGAACACTGGTTGCAGGTAGCAATGACACCAGACAGAATGTGCCTAAGTGATGACTATGGGGGCACAGAGAATATAGCTGAGAAGGGCATCTGGGGACTAATTCTGTCCTGGAAACCAAGGGATGAAGAGCAACAGCACTTCAGACAAGACCTGAAGCAGAGATCTCAACACCATGGCATGAGGCTTTCTCCATCCAGAAGGGTCTTTTCAGCCCCCTTTGCTCCTCACACAACCACAGAAATCAGGGCTTGGGCCAGTATCTCCTCCTGCTTCTGGAGGAGCTGTTCCCCATGGAATACCCCTTGTGCATGGGAGATAGGGAGGTCACCTCTAAATGGCTTCTTACACAGGGAATCTTACAGACTTTTCCTGCTCCATTTAAAACATCCCTTACTCCAAATCAAAGATCACCTGCTCCAGATTTATCCCACCTAAATCAGTGTGTAGATACAACACAGTTGCCTATCTTAATACACAGCATGTACTCCTGCCCCATCACTTCAGATGTTTGTGGCCCAGTCATCCCCTCACATAAGCCATGACCCAATACTATCAGGCTGCTTGGTTTATGGGTCCAGCTGCCTTGGTGGGCATGGGGCTGGACCAAGGTCAATAGAGAGCAACACTTCCAAGACCAAACACTTGATTTAGATCTCCAAACACAGAAGAGCTTTGTCACAAGTGACTTATAGACTACGGGCTCTTAGGATGCTACAGCTATGCTCAAAGGGTTGTATGTCAGACTGCCAGTGTGTTACAAGGTGTCATCATCCTTCAGCTGGCACTTGGGTCAACCTTGGTACTAAAACATCAAGACACATCCACTTGATTTCACTTACCCCCAGCTTAATGTGGCCTCGTGCATTTGGAAAGGCAAATCTGCTCTAGGGTTGCAGGGAATGCTTCACCTAAAGGGGGCTCAGGCATTGGAACAGGCTGCCCAGGGCAGGGCTGCAGTCACCGGCCCTGCAAGGGCTCACACCCCATGGAGACGAGGCCTCAGTGCCATGGGGCAGTGGTGGCCTTGGCAGTGCTGGGAATGGTTGAAACGGATGAGCTTAAAGGGCTTTTCCAACCTGGTTGATTCTGTGATTCCATGAAACTTCTTCTATAGCTCAAAGCAGACACTCCCCAATTCAGAGACCTTTACAAATCAAATACAAGATATTAGCATGACCAGCAGGTCGAAGGAGGTGATCCTGCCCCTCTACTCTGTTCTGGTGAGACCCCACTTGCAGCACTGTGTGTAGTTCTGGGGTCCTCAACATAAAAAGGACATGGAGCTGTTGGAGCAAGTCCAGAGGAGGCCATGAGGATGAGCAGGGGCTGGAGCAGCTCCTGTATGGAGCCAGGCTGAGAACATTGGGGCTGTTGAGCCTGGAGAAGAGAAGCTGCGTGGAGACCTCAGAGCAGCTTCCAGTGTGTGAAGGGGGCTGCAAGGATGCTGGGGAGGGACTCTTCATCAGAGACTGCAGTGATAGGACAAGGGGTGATGGGGTCAAACTGAAACAGGGGAAGTTCAGGTTGGAGATAAGGCAGAAGCTCTTCCCTGTGAGGGTGCTGAGGCACTGGAATGGGTTGCCCAGGGAGGTTGTGAATGCTCCATCCCTGGCAGTGTTCAAGGCCAGGTTGGACAGAGCCTTGGGTGCCATGGTTTAGTGTGAGGTGTCCCTGCCCATGGCAGGGGGGTTGGAACTGGATGAGCTTAAGGTCCTTTCCAACCCAAACCATTCTATCATTCTATGATTCTGTAAGTCTAGAAGCAGCCTCCAGCTCAGGAGGACAGAGCTGAGACCCTCCTAAACTCATTCCTGGGTTGGTTTACACTTACTGTGTTAAATGCTACGAACCTGAGTGACTCCTGCTTTGCCAGCTCACAAATGCAACTTCAGCAGGAAGGATGGCGTAACCTTTTCCTTCTTCCCTAATCACGGAGAGCCATTTAACACTGGAACCAAGCATGGTGCCTGCACACCTTTCCATGTCAAGCTCTACCCAAACCTCTCCCACGTGCTGTTCCTTGGGCGTTACCAAGGATGAGCACCCAGACCTGCAAATGGACCTTGATGCTGCAGGAGCCCAGGTTTCATTTGATATGGATCATCCCACATTACCGCTGGTATCCCATCATTCCCCTTGCCACGGGATTATTCCAGCCCACTCATGCTAAATGGAGGTAAAAATAGAGAACAAGCTGAAGGCAAGGGTGGAACCGCTCTGAAGAGCACGTTAATGGCTGGGTGAGGATCCAGCATCCCTGAAGTCTCCGGGGATAATAAACCCATTCATTCCCATGAAGAAGTGCCACCTCCTTATTACTGCTTCAAGCCTCATCAGCCCAAGAGTAGAGCAGCCAAATGAAGGTGCAGTCACCAGACACAGGAACTGATGAAAGAAAGCTCTGCTCCAGCATTTGATGACCTGACTCCTTCCTGGAGACCTTCTGCAGCTGGTTCTTTTTTCACCTGAAAAGCCCTTTCCTTTATGTGAGCAGCAACTTATTTCTTGCTCATCCCCCATGGCCATGCAAAACCAGTTTTCATGTGGACTGTAGAGGCACCCACAGCATTGCTGTGCACCTCCCACAGGAGAGAGGTGATGGAGTGGGATCTGTGGGCTTATACCGAAGGCTGCAGGCCTCTGGCTGGAGCAAAGTATGGCCTTCCCATCAAGACAAAGTGCCTTGTGCTGTCTCCCTTCATGAGGCATTCACAGAATGATAGAATGGTTTGGGTTGGAAAGGGCCTTAAGATCATCCAGTTCCAACCCCTGCCATGGGCAGGGACACCTCACACTAGAGCAGCTTGCTCCAAGCCCCTGTGTTGGCCAAAAGAGATTAGCCCCATTTCCCTTCTTATTTCAGTCCCACCTCAGGTGTACTTCCCATCTACTCCCAGGCCTTACTGCGGGATGCAGCCGTATGAGCAAAACTCATCCTGAAAACCAGGGGCAACTGCCCAAGAATATTAGGGAGACAGTTTGATTAGTGAAGGCACACGCTATAAATAAAGCACAGTGACAGCACCTGACAGACTGTCAATCACCACCACTTCTAGGCAAGAGACATGTGTCACATCCTTCCCTACGCTTGCCGACCCGGTTGATTCTATGATTCTATGAGACAAGTCTCTATGGGAAAGATGCTCTAGAAAACCATTTAAGTCACATAATATTAATGCTCCATTCACTTATTTACTGTGTTCTGTATTTGGCTAATCCAAAGCAAGATATGAATAGTCTCAAAAGAGAGAATAAACTTTTGTTGCTCCAAAGTGGGAGCCCTCGATAAAGAAACCATTATAATCTGCCTTAAACACTGAGCTGTGGCTCCACCTTATCCTGTCATGTTCCCCAGGGGAATATTTGCTGGAAGGATTAAGATAAGTTACAATAGCAGAAGACTGCTAAACCTGAAGCAGCCCAAGTGGTATTTCTTTTATTCACCCTAAAATCAGCCCTGAAGAATGATTTTCATTCTTCCTAAAAGGAATCCTTGTCGTGGTGGAAACCAGCTTAGAATCATAGAATCCTGGAATGGTTTGGGTTGGAAAGGACCTTAAGATCATCCAGTTCCAACCCCCCTGCCATGGGCAGGGACACCTCACACTAAACCATGGCACTCAAGGCTCTGTTCAACCTGGCCTTGAACACTGCCAGGGATGGAGCATTCACAACCTCCCTGGGCAACCCATTCCAGTGCCTCAGCACCCTCACAGTAAAGAACTTCTTCCTTAGATCCAACCTGAACTTCCCCTGTTTCAGTTTGAACCCATCACCCCTTGTCCTGTCACTGCAGTCCCTGATGAAGAGTCCCTCCCCAGCATCCTTGTAGCCCCCTTCACACACTGGAAGGCTGCTAAACTTGTCACCAATCTGCAGCTAAAGCCACTCACAGCTTTGAGTCCTAGGCCACCACTAATAAGCCTGTCCAGAGCCCAAAAGAAGACCAATGAGATCAGGGTTGCTGGGCAAGGACTCATCTTTTATTAGAGAATAGAAATAACTGCAAAGAAAGGGAAACTTTTCCAGGCCCACAAACCCATCTGCAGCTCTCTCGGGAGAACGTGGCACCAATCAGCTCCTTGGGCAGAAGACCAGGTATCCCAGAATCCCAGGTTGAAGGGACCTCAAGGATCATCTGCTCCAACCTTTCTAAGCACAGCATGACCCAGACTGGGTGCCCAGCACCCTGTGCAGCCCAACCTTAACAGTGTCCAACGCTGGAGAGTCACCACTTCCCTGGGGAGATTATTCCAATGGCTGCTTGTTCTCACTGGGAAACATTTATAGCTACCACGGAGATACTGAGCACTGAGCTGATGCAGTTGTCATGATGCAGGACCCTCCCCCTGAGTGGGAATGGTCAGCTCGAATCTCAGCACTTTACATGCGAGATAAAGACTCCTTTTCCTCCCATGCATCACTTCACATTCACCTTTTTTTTACTTTTAGTGTAGTCTCATGAGAAGCTATTGCCAAAGAGAAGCTGCGTGGAGACCTCATAGCAGCCTTCCAGTATCTGAAGGGGACCTATAAGGATGCTGTGGAGGGACTCTTCATTAGGGACTGGAGTGAAAGAACAAGGGATAACAGGTTCAGACTGAAACAGGGGAAGTTTAGATTGGATCTAAGGAAGAAGCTCTTTCCTGTGAGGGTGCTGAGGCACTGGGGTTGCCCAGGGAGGTTGTGAATGCTCCATCCCTGGCAGTGTTCAAGGCCAGGTTGGACAAAGCCTTGGGTGCCATGGTTTAGTGTGAGGTGTCTCTGCCCATAGCAGGGGGGCTGGAACTGGATGATTTTAAGGTCCTTTCCAACCCTAACTATTCTATGGCTCTAACTTCACATTCATCATCCCTCATCTCCTATTGCCCTGGGTAATTTAAGATCAGCAGCTCTCAGCATTCCTTCCCTTTCCCAGGTCCCTTCTGAAAGTGCTGAACAAACCCAGCTCCCCACCACCAACCTCTGCTGAACACCAGGTCCCCTTCAGCCAAAGAGCCTGTTACTGACTCCAAACCCCTCTCTTTACCTTTAACAAATTACTTATCCTGGAAAGAACCCTCCCCTTGCCCCCATGAGCCTTAGTTTCTCTACGGATCTTTGCTGAGGAACCTCAATGAACCACTTCCATCCTGTTGACGTCCTTGGTGAACAGCAGCAGGTTTGCGAGGCTTTGGCACCTAAGACTAAGCCCTAGGACTAAGCTACTTCTTCCCTTCTTAATCTTTGCAATTTCAATATCGTTACAATGATATTGAAGATGATATGAATGAAACATGATATACAATGAAAGGATATCCAAAAGACAAGGAAATAAGTTCTTCCTTACTGCAGAGCAATGAGGATGAAGCACAACTTCATCAGGCCCTTAGCTGATATCTTAAAGAGGGAAAAGAGAGCAACTGTTCCTCTGCCTGCACACAGTGAGTACACAGAGCTCATTCTTCATCCTGTCCATGGGTCTATCCCCCTGTCTTTTCTTGGGTATGATGGAACACGTTTTCCAGGGCTGTTGTAACATTTGGAAGGTCAGCATGGCAGGTGAGGAGATGCCACAGGAGGGCTCCTGAGCTGGCAGCTGAACTGCTCCAGAATGACAGAGCAGAGGGAGGTTACTCTCACAAAAGTGATGGGGTGGCCTTTATTTCACTGAAAAGCTGGTTTTCCTTGCGCATTCAGAGTCACGTCTGCCCATTTCACCAGCAGAAATCACCTCCTGCTCTCACTGATAGCATGTGGCTTGGGGAAAATGAGATAGAGCCCTGCTCAGTTCATGTACCTCTAATGGAATAATTACTGATATTCTCGTTAGTGCACATGCATTTCTTCACCTAAACTGAAATCTGTGCTGAAGTCAAGAGACTGGGAGGAACCTGAAGTGCAGGAACATGAACTATGGGGAGATACACATGAAGAGAAGGAAGATGAGGACATCATGTGTTCACACTCTGCTCTGGAGCCAGGCTGAGAGAGCTGGGCTGGGGCAGCCTGGAGAAGAGAAGGCTCCTGAAGGGGAGACCTGAGAGCAGCTCCAGTGCCTGAAGGGGCTGCAGGAAACCCAGAGAGGGGCTTGGGACAAGGGCCTGTAGGGACAGGCCAAGGGGAATGGCTTGAACCTGCCTGAGGGGAGACTGAGCTGAGCTCTTAGGCAGAAGCTCTTCCCTGGGAGGGTGCTGAGGCGCTGGCACAGGGTGCCCAGAGAAGCTGTGGCTGCCCCATCCCTGGCAGTGCTCAAGGCCAGGTTGGACACAGGGGCTTGGAGCAAGCTGCTCCAGTGGAAGGGGTCCCTGCCTGTGGCAGGGGTTGGAACTGGAGGAGCTTTAAAGTCTCTTCCAACCCAAACCAGGTTGGGATTCTATGATCATGTTTCTGGTCCTGTTTTTCCCCCTTCAATTGAAGGTTTCCTGGTGCAATTCCAACAAGGCTCCACCATGGTGAATTCTAAGCATTGGCTCTTCCTTGAGTTCCTTCCCTAGCCAAGGAGGAAACAGAGCATCCTTCTGGCCCCACAGACATTCCTTTTCCTCTGGTAATCTGGACTCTATCCCACAAACACCCTCAAGTGGCTCCAGTTTCATACATGATGATACAGAAGGGCAAATCCTTTCCCATCCGGAATTTGCTCATCCCTGCAGCCTTGTGGAGGTGAAGAGAGCCTCACACTTCCAGAAGCGGGTGCTCCTGGTCTCCTTCTGCTCTGGCAGAGTTTCTATGGCAACACTGGATGGGTCTTGAAGGAAATGTATCTGGTTGGCTCTTTCTGGAGCAGTTTGCAATGTAAATGCAGGCAGGCAGGAGAGCAAGGCCAGGCTCTCCGTGCCTTCAGGTTATGGGTTATGGCAGGGCATTTCCAATAAACTGCTCAGAAAAGAGCCCTTTGTGATTTCCAAATGCACTTGTTCATCTGGTTCATTTCCAATGCAGCCTTTTCAGCTCTGCTGCTGAGCCAGGAGGAATGAAAGAATCATTGCAAGCTTTGCCGTGTTGCTCCAGATCTAATTCCTGCTCCGTGCCAGACAAAGCAGAGCGTGCAAGAAGGAAAGGGAACAACTTCAGTGTGAATATCTGATGCCTTTTTAGACTCTGGAATTGGGAATTTGCTCCTCTTTCATATCTGTTACAATTCCTTCCTTCTGGCCTGGTTGGTGCCTACATGAACCAGGTCCAAAATGTGCTTATTTCAATGAAGAGCAGCATCTGGAAAGGGCTTCCCATGCGCTAGGTACCTGCAGATACGTGTCCAAAATCATCTCCAGCATCCCTGTAGCTCCCTCCACACACTGGAAGCTGCTCTGAGGTCTCCACGCAGCTTCTCTTCTCCAGGCTCAACAGCCCCAGTGTTCTCAGCCTGGCTCCAGGCTCCAGCCTCTGAGCATCCTTGTGTTGGACCTACCTTACAAGTGTTATTCCAGGTATTCCACCAAAGCCAATGTCCCCAGTGCTGCCATTGTGGCATCTTCAGACCATGATCAAGGATTAACACAACAAAACTGCCCAGGAATTAAGTCTCTCCTATAGCACAAGCCTTGACCTCCTTCCTACCTCTAACATATTCCCCTTTAACATTAGCAGCATTCTCATTTTACCGGACCTATTCTTGATTCACACCCTTAAACAAGATCTCTGGAGACACCAAATTTCCTGTTTCAGCTAATTCTAGAGATTGGCAATTCCAGGATGACCACAACAATGCCACAGGATGAAATGATTGCCCAAAAGAACCATTTTAAAGGATGGATCCAACAATTTTCATTTGTGAGGTTAGGAAAGAGACGAATTCCCAATGATAAACTATTTGGGGTTGTCAGAATAGGCCAAGCTTGAGGGAAACTCAGGAAGACCAAGGGTTTAGGGATCACAACTGAGATCCTGACTGTTAAAATGCTAATTGCCTTTAAAACATCCATATGGCATGTTGGACAGTTTGGACTTGGACCAGGCAAGTGAATTGCTCTCAAAGACATCAGCTTTGGACAAACAGAGCAGCAGATGGAGCACACACAGGGTATTAGCAAAACCAGGGTTTGGGTGTTAAAAGGCTTAGTGGGTCTCTTGGATGCATTTGGGCCAGGAAAGGAGACTCAAATTGTGCTTGGGGGAAGTAGGGAATACCCAAAATCTGACCTGGCAGTGGGGTTTCAAAAAGGGCTCCCCTGAAACTAAAACCTGATTTCACCAGCTCAAAAGGGCAAAGATTCTCTTGGGAAGAGAGGAGAAACACAGAGATGCCACAGAAACAAGCCCATATCCCAAGGTGTTTGCTATTCATCTTCCAGCAAAGAGATGGGATGAGATCCCTGATCACTACACCAGATCCTAGAGAAACCCAACAGCAAATGCAGCTCCTGCTCAATTCACCAAGAACCAGGAAGGACGAGCAACAGCCCTGAAATCATAGAATCCCAGACTGGTTTGGGTTGGAAAGGACCTCAAGGTCATCCAGTTCCAAGCCCCTGCCCCTTCCACCAGCACGTCTGTAGGGCCAGGCCAAGGGGAATGGCTTGAACCTGCCCGAGGGGAGACTGAGCTGAGCTCTTAGGCAGAAGCTCTTCCCTGTGAGGGTGCTGAGGCGCTGGCACAGGGTGCCCAGAGAAGCTGTGGCTGCCCCATCCCTGGCAGTGCTCAAGGCCAGGTTGGACACAGGGGCTTGGAGCAAGCTGCTCTATGGAAGGGGTCCCTGCCCGTGGCAGGGGTTGGGACTGGAGGAGCTTTAAGCTCCCTTCATCCCAAACCACCCTGCGATAGCTCAGGAAGACACAGAACTGTGGACACCTCTCTGAGTTGGGAGGAAATCAGAAGAGCATCCCAAGAGCACTTCCCAGCGCATTCATCCCAATGCCCCAACACAGCAGGTGTAAAAATGGAAGGAACATCATTGTGCTCCCCAATAAATCACCCTGCCTAGGGCATTGCTTTTCCCCTACAAATCCAAGTCAACCCCCATCATTCCCTCTGCCCCAACGTGAAGACAAGGTCCTTGGGTCACTCTAATTTTACAAGGGGAGATGGCTGCGTTGAGTTCAGGGAAGATGTTATGACTGGCACAGCCTTCAAGGATTTGGGGATTTCATGCTGTGCTCCAACTACCCCCTGAAGGATTAAATCCAGAAGTCAACTGCTATGGAACACCAGAGAGGACTTTGCAACTCCATCATGAGTCATTGTGCTTCAGGGAGTGAAACCACCTTAAAACTAACACATCCACCAGCGTGTCTGGGAAACAGGAGTCACCAGTTCCCTCCAGGAATGGCAAATTACAGTAATGGGCTGGGATGGAACAGGGAAGGGGAAAAGGGAAAGCCTCCAAAGCTGGAGGAGCCAAAGGCATTATGTCAAGCAAAATAAAAGTCAGATGGTTCATGTCAGCCTCCTCCTGCACTGTGAGCTCGGGAGTGGATGAATTAGCTTAACAAGAGAAGGAGGAGTACTTATGGTTTGGGATTCAAAATAGCAGCATGTTACACATTTACCAGCAGAGCCTGAGGGGTTTAAGTGAGGAGCAGAGGGAAGGAGAGGAGACGTCCAGAGGCATCTCTCGCACGGGATTGTTACCCAAAAAGAAGCTGTCACCAAACAGCCAGCAGCAGAAAGCTGTCATGCATTCATCACACCAAAATACCTTTACGAGGGGTAATCTGAGGCACTGGAACCTGAAAAAATAGCATTTTATTTGCATAATTATAGAGATAATTATATTTTTCCCTACACTACTTCATATGAGAAAGGTCTCTTCCTACAAAAGAGAGTCAGAGACTCACAGCCTGGTTTGGGTTGAAGGGACCTTAAAGCTCCTCCAGCTCCAACCCCTGCCATGGGCAGGGACCCCTTCCACTGGAGCAGCTTGCTCCAAGCCCCTGTGTCCAACCTGGCCTTGAACACTGCCAGGGATGGGGCAGCCACAGCTTCTCTGGGCACCCTGTACATGCAGGCAGGATGTGTTTATCCCAGCATGGCTTTCCAGGATCAACACGAGCAGCAGCTCCCACTCCAAGGGTTCAGCAGGAAATGGTGCTCCTCTCTCTTCGGAGCTCCTCAAATCCTCCTCTGCCTCCCACTCCATCTCAGCACGCCAAAGACCTCCCGTCATCCACAAGGCCCTGCTCTACTTCCAAGCAGGGCAGGTATAAATAACACCAGTTTTATTGGATATGGTTATTTTTGAAGCTATAGCCCAAGAATATATTTAAATCACTGGAAAGCTTCAGTGATATAAAATACTGAGGGGATCCTTCTTCATCCCCGTGACCTCCTGGTGGATTCACACATTGCAAAAAGGAGCTAGGCTGACTCCTGGCCTCCGTGGGGGTCTCTGATGTGAGATTACGGATATAGGGGTCCAGACTGAAGGATAAAAGGGCCTGCAGGGACAAGGATGAGCAGAAAAGCAGGGCTGAGATGTGGCTTCAGGTTGTTGGGGTATTTAACGGTGAGGGGTCGGATGGGACAAGGTACAATGGTCCGTCAAAAGATGATGGGCACAAGGGGAAGAGGTTCCAAATATCTCCTAGAGTAGATGCGAGGGAGCGGAGAAATGGGTTAATGGAAGCCTTCCCCTCTTGAAGCCTTCAGTTCTTCAGTCACTTCTGTTCTTCATCCACTGCAATTCTTCACTCACCTTCTCCACTGAAGAACTGAAGGCTTCAAGTCCCCAAAGAGGAGGACTGCCCCAGTGGGACCAACATGAGGTACAGGGGGTTCTGTTGCATGGGATGACCTCTCTCTGGTTTCTGATGGAGGGACCAGCAGCAGAGACACAAAGGGGCCAGGAAGTTTGAGGACGGGCTAAAGAAGTTCTCCCTGGAGGACCTGTTCTCCATATAGACCATTGTGAGGAGGTGTTAATCATTTCATCTTCACTT
This sequence comes from Pezoporus wallicus, assembly GCF_028554395.1. Taxonomy (NCBI): domain Eukaryota; kingdom Metazoa; phylum Chordata; class Aves; order Psittaciformes; family Psittacidae; genus Pezoporus; species Pezoporus wallicus. Next base: position 179,043 of record NW_026637385.1, read on the forward strand.
CAGCTTTAGAAGATGTGAGATATTTAATGTCTACCTATAAAAATAAATATGCATCAAGCTAGAAATTCCTTTCACAAGGGATGCAATTTCTTTCTCACATGGTTGGGAATTGCATATTAAAAATACCTTCATGTTAAATTATTTCCCCTGCAATATTTTAGCAAGCATCATTACACAAAGCAGTTGCTGTTTATCATGGGACTGACTACAGGAATGATGGCATGCATTAGCATTCTTCTCACCAAGCATAGCTGAGATCATCCTCTGAGTTACCAAATGAATGAAGTCAAGGTTTGCAGAGGCTGTTCCTTCGACCCAAAAGGGACATTTCTTCATTAAAACTCATCAGAAATGAGCTGTTTGAGCAGCATCAGCTGAAACAAAACCCAAGACCCAGCATCTGACAATGGGCTTTTGTGTGATGGCAAAGAAGGGCTCTGGGGAAGCATTTCCATGTATATTGTGCCCTAATGAAATCAACCACCAGCATTCCTATAGGAAGCTGATTTTACCATAGAATCCACTAGGTTGGAAAAGATCATCAAGACCATCAAGTCCAGCCTTAACCCCAGACTGGTTCGAGATGGAGCATCCTTATGGAACACTCTTAAAGAGATTTTGCTCCTTCTTTTAAGCACAAGGAGGTGCCAACTCCAGGCCACGGCATCAAGTGAGTCACAGGCAGAGGTTGCTCTCGGTGCACGGTGACATCTCCCATCTCCTTCCCAGCATGAGCAGTCTAAAGCTTGCCCAGATAAGCACCAAGCCCGGGGTCAGCCGGTGGCCCTGCGGTCCTGCTCAATACTAATGAACTTCTGCCGATTTACAAGTAGAAAATCAATGCAGAACAATTCAGTTCGACTGAGTCATTGTCTTTGCAGTACCTCCCTGCAGGAAGCAATTGGAGCTTCACTGCCCAGGTGGAACTCTAAGGTGTAATACTCATCCCCGGCCTCCTCATGTCCCCAGTGAGCCAAATCTAAGCTTTTGTCCCAGCATAAGGTAGAGTGAGATCTTAAAACACAGAGAAAAGCTCTGAGATCCAAAGTACAGCTGCAGTTAAGAGGAGCCCTACCACTGCTATCAGTAGCTGGGCTTTCTGCCCCTGCTTGAGCCAAGACTGGTACAAATGACCTCCTGTCAAAAGCCAAGTGCTGAACCCTTCACAGTCAGGCTGTAACTGGATATCCACCTTCCTAGCACCAGCATCCGCAGGGAGCTGTGACCATCCAGGCCCTTCCCATACGTGCACCAAGGGCTTGTGTCGACCTCAAAGTCAGCGCTGCTTCAAAACAGTGAGTAAATGTGGTGCCACTCAACGCTTCCCTCTACTGCAGCCTCTGGATGCCTCAGAGAAACAGGGAATCATTGAGGCCTGCATGAACACAGCTGTGGGTCCCCCTCAAAAAGCCAGTCTTTTAGGTGGAAAACTAACGGTGAATGAAAGTTCCCCAAACTGAGAGCTGGTGCCTTCTCTCTGCTCTAAATATCATAAATCATAGAATCATAGAATAGGGTTGGAAAGGACCTTAAAAACATCCACTTCCAACCCCTGCCATGGGCAGGGTCACCTCACACTAAACCATGGCACCCAAGGCTCTGTGTCCAACCTGGCCTTGAACACTGCCAGGGATGGAGCATTCACAACCTCCCTGGGCAACCCATTCCAGTGCCTCAGCACCCTCACAGTAAAGAACTTCTTCCTTAGATCCAATCTAAACTTCCCCTGTTTCAGTTTGAACCCATCACTCCTTGTCCTGTCACTACAGTCCCTGATGAAGAGTCCCTCCCCAGCATCCTTGTAGCCCCCTTCACACACTGGAAGCTGCTCTGAGGTCTCCACGCAGCTTCTCTTCTCCAGGCTCAACAGCCCCAATGTTCTCAGCCTGGCTCCATACAGGAGCTGCTCCAGCCCCTGCTCATCCTCGTGGCCTCCTCTGGACTTGTTCCAACAGCTCCATGTCCTTCTGATGTTGAGGACATCAGAAGATGATATCAAATGATATCTTCAGCACTTGCCATGTCAGGTACTACATTAAATACGAGATAAATTCAATGTATTCTCTCCAATACCCTGAAAAACTGGAGAATAAAAGACATCATGGGAACAGCTACAGGAAACTCCTCTCTTCTCCACGACCAAGGGCAGCAACACGACCCTGAGGAGATACATCTCATAGACACCGAGTCCATACTGCAGTGTATAGGTACATGCTCCTTTACAGCTTCCAAAGGAACTTCCAAGGACTCTGTTGCAGCTTTCTCTTTTCAGCTTCTAAATCTTTCCCTTGTACAACCTGATCTCACAGTGCAGATGTATGTACCACCTCTGTGCAAACCCCTATGGTCTGTCCACAGAATAGCCTCAATATACCCAAACAGCTGACACCCCATAGATGATCAGGTCACCAAGTCAAACGTGGCTTCACTTAACCTCTACATCTTCCTATTACTCTGCATGGTCTTCCCATTCCCACTCCCCCCAGCTAGGACAGATCCTGCTCCTCCAGACTTCCAAATTCTTGCTGTTCAGCACCTCTAAAGCACAGCCTTTGCCACCCAGCCACGTAGGCACGTGCTTCCTCTTCCACCTTCACTGCTGCAACCCCTCTTCTCTGTGTTGACCACTGCAGTCTCACCCTACTGCCATGCATTCAGTTTGCCACTGCAAGGCTCACCTTCTCAGCTCATCATTAAGATCAGTGGATATAAATCCATGCAGACAGAGCTATAAATAGCCATTTTCCTCCCTAACTGCAAATTCAGGCTCTCTGCAGCCAATCCTCACCCTCCTTAAAACATCTCATCACTTATAACCCTCAAATACCTGCATTTTAATCTCTGAATATTAAAGACTTCTCTATGAGGAACTTCAAAAGAGAAGGAGTCAATAAGCAACGAACCCATTTGAGGTCAGGGTATTTCCCTGCTCGGCTCAGGGTGATGCTCCTTCCCCTCTCGATTCTTGTGGGCGAATTCTAATTGCTTTTCTGCCCTCTCCAGGATGCAATCTCCTCCCTGTGTTGGCTCTGGGATTAGGGCAGGGCGAAGGTAAAGCTAGGTTTGATTTATATGGAAATCAGAAATGGCTTTTGAGAGAAAACTGGGGACTGCTCCTGATGCTGCTTTATCTCGGGGGAATTACAGATCTGGAGGTAACGAGAGCGAGCTGGCAGCTCCCTAAGGCTTCCAACCTGGGACAAAGAAGATGCTTAGCAACATCTAAATCTATTCTGATGGAAAGATGAGCTTAATATAGTTAAAACAGGGCTCAAGCTGAGACAAAGAGTGAAACCCCCACAGAAGGGTGAACATCAGTTTATCTGGGCAAAAAAAAACAGGGAATTAGACCATATGGTGCAAGGATACCTCCCAAGGTCTAATGGTTGAATTGGTTCCCAGTTCAGAGAATAAAGAATCAGACTGGTTTGGGCTGAAAGGGACCTTAAAGCTCATCCAGCTCCAACCCCTGACACAGGCAGGGACCCCTTCCACTAGAGCAGCTTGCTCCAAGCCACTGTGTCCAACCTGGCCTTGAACACTGCCAGGGATGGGGCAGCCACAGCTTCTCTGGGCACCCTGTGCCAGCGCCTCAGCACCCTCACAGGGAAGAGCTTCTGCCTAAGAGCTCAGCTCAGTCTCCCCTGTTTCAGTTTGAACCCATCACCCCTTGTCCTATCACTGCAGTCCCTGATGAAGAGTCCCTCCCCAGCATCCTTGTAGCCCCCTTCACACCCTGGAAGCTGCTCTGAGGTCTCCACACAGCTTCTCTTCTCCAGTCTCAACAGCCCCAATGTTCTCAGCCTGGCTCCATACAGGAGCTGCTCCAGCCCCTGCTCATCCTCGTGGCCTCCTCTGGCCTCGCTCCAACACCTCCATGTCCTTCTCATGTCGGGAACACCAGATCCTCCATCGGTTTTCCCAGCTCCCAGTCCAGCCTCGCTCCCTGCATTCTCCCAGGGGAACACAAATGCTGTAACTCTCATTTCTGTAGCAGTTCCCTCTGGTGACATTTCCTGCTGCTGGGTGCCCCTGCTCCTGCCAGGCGGGATTAACAAAGCTCCCCGGTTTGTTTGGGTAGGGAACAGCTTAAGGGCACTGCCTCCTCCTCCTATTAAAAGCCCTGCAGAACTCAGCCACACTCTCCTGTTGATGTGAGCTGTGATGATAAATGGAGCCCTCGTCATTCCTTCAGGGAGAGAGAGGAGATGTTTTTAGGAAGGGAAACAATTTCCTTCCCATGCTCTGGAGCTCCACACGGTAGTTAACTTCTCAAAGGTATTAAGGTCATTTTGTTCTCCTTCCCCTGGGCACTGGCTGATGCCTTGCATCAGCCTTCAGGAATCACGACAGGAACACTGCAGCTCCACAGGCAAATTCCTACGGATCATGCGCTCCAGCGGCGAGGGTACGGGCAGTACATACCCAGTGACAGTGATGAAACACATCTGAATGCAGAGAGCTCAGAACAATTACTGCTGAGCAGCCCTCGGCACACCACGAGCCAGAGAAAGCACAGAAAAAGACAAGTCTGGAAATATCTTTGGAAAGATGAACAATACTTCTTGTTATCAACCCTTCAGTTGGGATCTGAGTTGCCTAAACCCAATTACAGTCAGACAAGGCAACTCCGAATGAAGAGGATCAGAGCGACCCCGGATAATGGGACAAGATAAAACAGCCGCTTGGGAAGTAATGATGGGATTTGGCATTCATCAGGCTCAGTAATGAGCAAACACAGATTTCGGATCTAAATTCATGTCAAATGCTGCTGGATAAAATTAACACAAAGCATATTTCATGACAGCCATTCCAAGTGTCACCGCTGGGCTCTCCATCCCCTGCCAGCACAGCACCCTCCTCGTGGTCCTCAGAAGATCCCAGCCTGGGTTGGGTTGGAAGGGACCTTAAAGCTCATCCAGTCCCACCTCCTACCACGGGCAGGGACACCTTCCACTAGAGCAGCTTGCTCCAAGCCCCTGTGTCCAACCTGGCCTTGAGCACTACCAGGGATGGGGCAGCCACAGCTTCTCTGGGCACCCTGTGCCAGCGCCTCAGCACCCTCCCAGGGAAGAGCTTCTGCCTTATCTCCAACCTGAACTTCCCTGTTTCAGCTGGAACCCACATCCTTGATGGCACAGTGGAGGCCACCTCACAGGGGTCTGCCGCAGCGGGAGATGCAATCCCTGGATAAACATGGCCAGGAAGCTCCCTGCCTCCCATGGCCCCTATATCCAGATGTGCACATGCAGAACTCAACAGAAACTCCAGCAGTCCACTACAACATCACCCTGCAGCATGAGAGATACCGGCGGCAGGAGCTCTTACCAATACAAAGGTGCACCATGGTATTGGCAAATACTAAAGAACAGAGTTTGTATTTGAACAGCATCTTGCTTCTACCCAACAGAAAATTCCCTTCCATTAACTCTTGTGGAGTGAAAAGCTTGGGAACAAACCCCTACAAACCTAGAAACTGCTGGGAGGAAGGGATTATAGGAACAAAATCCACTCAGCCAAGGGCTGGAGACAGCCCTCAAACCAAGCAGCTCCTCAGTGCTTCCAGGGGAAGCCTCGGAGCCCTTGTTTCATGCTGTTCTGTACAATTTAACTGCTTTCTGAGCTCCAGGCCCTTTGGAGCTGGGGGGTAATCCAGCTGTGCTGAGATCTCCTATTCCTTGATGAAACATCTGAAGCTGCTGTGCTGTTTCTCCACGGATCCCTTCATGTATCTGCGCAAAGGAGAAGCTGCTGCTGCCTTTTTCCCTCCTGAAGATGAAGGGCACCCAATGGACACCAGGCAGGCTTCAAAGCAACTGCTCTGCTAAAAGCAGACAACAAAGGCGGTTTCTCTCTATCCTGAGATGCCTGCCTCCTGACTCTGCTGTCCTGGGGACAGCCAGGCTCCTGATCCGTCAGATGTGACTACCGCTGGCTGCTCCAGCCTCAACCGCTCTTGAAAGGGAGTTTAAAGCTCTTAACTTGGCCATGGAGCTGCTGCGAGGGCTGGAGCAGCTCTGCTCTGGAGCCAGGCTGAGAGAGCTGGGCTGGGGCAGCCTGGAGAAGAGAAGGCTCCTGAAGGGGAGACCTGAGAGCAGCTCCAGTGCCTGAAGGGGCTGCAGGAAAGCTGGAGAGGGGCTTGGGACAAGGGCCTGTAGGGACAGGCCAAGGGGAATGGCTTGAACCTGCCTGAGGAGAGACTGAGCTGAGCTCTTAGGAGAAGCTCTTCCCTGTGAGGGTGCTGAGGCGCTGGCACAGGGTGCCCAGAGAAGCTGTGGCTGCCCCATCCCTGGCAGTGTTCAAGGCCAGGTTGGACACAGGGGCTTGGAGCAAGCTGCTCCAGTGGAAGGGGTCCCTGCCCGTGGCAGGGGTTGGAGCTGGAGGAGCTTTAAGCTCCCTTCAACCCAAAGCATTCTAAGATGTGCACTTAGCTCCTGAGAACCCAGAGTCTATTGGCTGGAAATCTGCTTGTTAAACAGCACGTGGTCTGTTTGGGCATTTGCTCAAGCAACAAGTAGATCCTTGAGTAATTCAAGTGCAGCCTTTGTGCTTGTCTCCTCCTATCCGCAGGTCTAACTCTGCTGCTGAACAGAAGCTTTGGTTTCTACCAGAACCAAGACTTACAACAGTGGCAATAAGTGGCTGCTCATCCAGAAACCCAGCGAGTGATAAAAAGCCCCATTTTGCAGGCACAGAGCATGTGTTGCCTTCAGGTTGCTACAGGCACCATCACTTCTCGGGGGCTCAGAACATCCCTGTGAGTCAAGCATCATTTAAGTCCTCCCATTGAAGGTTTGGAGGGATAAAGTGATCTGCAAAGGAACATTCAGCAACTGCAAACAAAGCCCTGAGGAGAACCTTGGTTGAGCATCCACCATCCCCTGCTCCGAATGACATCCTCTTATCACCAAGGCCTTTTAGTACCTAAGCTAAAGCACTTACTTCATTTCCCAGCCTCCACCTACTGAAGCAAAAGCAATATTCCACCGTGCATGAACAACATCCAGGAGGAAACACCCCTGAGATGTGAGTGGGGGCACCGCTTGTTCAGCGCTGCCCAGGAGGAAGCTGGGGTCAGGTCCATGAACGCCACAAGAACCCCAGGACAAAAGGAAGGAGCAGAAAAGTAGGTCAAGCAATTGACAGCAGCTGAGAAGGACAAAGAACACTGTGGCTTTTTCATTACCTTATGCAAGTGCTACCAAATATCTCCGGCCTCCTTTTTATCTGATTCAAATCCCGCATGAGTAATCCGTGATTAGATTTAGTGGGTGTGAAATTTCATTAGGTCATTCAATTTTCAGCCTATTGGATAATGAAGTTGCTCCGTCCTTCAGGATTAAGGGAAAACAAAATTACCAGTGTAAGTTTCATCTCTGTTCCAGCCTTCCCACGTCTGTGAGATTATTCTCATCCATGTAAGACGGCAGCGTCGTACAGCTCCATCTTTGATGCACGTCACCTTCCCTATGGACAGAGGTTAACTGCTTGTAAGGGCTGACAGGCAGCAAAGAGCCTGTGTGAACCTCCCGACTGCTCTGTCAGAGGCTGAAACCAAACCGGGCTTCACCCAATGCTTCTTGTGCCCAACACAAGAGGGACGTGGAGCTGCTGGAGCGAGGCCAGAGGAGGCCGTGGAGCTGCTGCGAGGGCTGGAGCAGCTCTGCTCTGGAGCCAGGCTGAGAGAGCTGGGCTGGGGCAGCCTGGAGAAGAGAAGGCTCCTGAAGGGGAGACCTGAGAGCAGCTCCAGTGCCTGAAGGGGCTGCAGGAAAGCTGGAGAGGGGCTTGGGACAAGGGCCTGTAGGGACAGGCCAAGGGGAATGGCTTGAACCTGCCCGAGGGGAGACTGAGCTGAGCTCTTAGGCAGAAGCTCTTCCCTGGGAGGGTGCTGAGGCGCTGGCACAGGGTGCCCAGAGAAGCTGTGGCTGCCCCATCCCTGGCAGTGTTCAAGGCCAGCAAGCCGCTCCAGTGGAAGGGGTCCCTGCCTGTGGCAGGGGTTGGAGCTGGAGGAGCTTTAAGGTCCTTTCAACCCACACCATTCCATGACTCTTTAGGATAACTACAGTTAGGAAACGCAAATGTTCCTGAAACAAAGACAGGGAGCAGCCCCGCTCCATTTTAGAGGCTCCAGGAGGGATGGATTCCAGAAAAGAAACTCCTCAGAGAAACCTCTGCACTAATCCAATCCCATCACACACGCTCACATTTCTGTTGGAATGGGAAAAACGTTAACAGGCAGCAGATGCCACATGAAGTCTTAATTCGCCACTTTGAAGAACCAGGGAATTCAGAGGGAAGCCACCAGCCTCCTTCATAGGAAAAGCCCCTTGTGAAAACAAAACAAGGGGGTTGGAGCTTTCCTTGGGTTTTAAAACCTGCTTTTCCCCAAAGAATGCTTTGAATCAGGTTTTGTTGAACGGAAACGCTGCCAGGATACTACAGGACCGGTAGTTCAGCGATGCTGAGTGGCCTCTGCAAGCCAACAGCCATTTAACCACACTTTGTCCTGCATTCCCCAAGTAGGGCCATTAAACTGCTTATTTCCCTCCCCTACACAGATTAGACAACTGAACTTCCCAACTGAACTGTGTCAGCCTTGGAGGAGCCCAGCTGAGGAAGAGTTAAACAACAGCCATGATTCATCTTGGATCTCCAAGGCACTGAGCAAGCAGATGAAGCCACTCCAGGCCAGCACAAATAAATCCCACCTATATCCACATCAGCACAATGCCTATTCATCTCAGTGTCATTCACCAAAGCACGGTGATAAATAAGTGGTGGGGACCCAGGAGGTGTCAATTCTGCCTTAATCATGTGTTTGCTTTCGGTCTTGACAGAAGCTGCAGCCTTTCTCCCAGCCTCCTAAATGGCTACAAGCTGCTTGCAGTAAATGACTTGACTACAGCAAACACCAATCTGCCTTCTGTGCTGTTCTGTGCTCTACTGAGGGATGCTTTTCTCATGGGAGAAGGAAAAAAACCACCCCAAAATCAGTGAAGAAGCTGAAGCTTCACACATCCAGCGACATAACAAGGAAAAGAGCACATCTGGAGAGATTTTACTGAACGGCACAAGACCGGTTTCATAGAATCACAGAATCATAGAACAATTTGGGTTGGAAAGGACCTTACGACCATCCAGTTCCAACCCCCCTGCCATGGGCAGGGACACCTCACACTAAACCATGGCACCCAAGGCTCTGTCCAACCTGGCCTTGAACACTGCCAGCGATGGAGCATTCACAGCTTCTCTGGGCAACCCATTCCAGTGCCTCAGCATCCTCACAGGAAAGAACTTCTTCCTCATATCCAACCTGAACTTCTCCTGTTTCAGTCTGAACCCATCACCCCTTGTCCTATCACTGCAGTTCCTGATGAAGAGTCCCTCCCCAGCATCCTTGTAGCTCCCTTCAGACACTGGAAGCTGCTCTGAGGTCTCCACGCAGCTTCTCTTCTCCAGGCTGCCCCAGCCCAGCTCTCTCAGCCTGGCTCCAGAGCAGAGCTGCTCCAGCCCTCGCAAGCAGCTCCATGGCCTCCTCTGGCCTCACTCCAACAGCTCCAAGTCCCTCTTGCGCTGCTGCCCCAGAGCTGGATCAGGGCTGCAGGGGGGGTCTCCCCTTCACGCAGCAGAGGGGCAGGATCCCCTCCCTCTCTATGTGTCAGTCTTGACACTTATTAAACACACTCCCCACTATCACACATCTCAGTTAAGCAAACCCCGTAGGAATTCATTTCAGAGTCTCCCAGAGTGGGAGTTGCGAGACATCAGTCAGACATCAACAGCAAAACAAATCAAACACCACCACAACAAGAAGCCAACCTGTAGCTTTAAATAGCACCAACGAGCTTTTTCTGTCGAGCTTGTTTTCTGGCCAAGCTCCCTCACATCCTCCTTCAACTTCACCCAAACCTGCATCTTTTCACGTTACCAAAAGCCTCAGCCAAGGCTGAATCAGTTTAATCCTCAGCTTGTCTACCCCTCATCCAGTTTCACACACATTCCCTTCATCCAGCTTGCCTTCCTGCTTATCTTGGATGCTTTTCCTGATCTCCTCTCCCATGGGACTGAAGACCTTCATCAGCCACCTTATCAGGTGTCTTGAGAGTCGCAAGGGTAGAACACAGACACTGTAGTGAGCAGGAAAGCCACCCTATGACCCCCAAGTAGCACACATGGACCCACATCAGTGCTTCAGCTTGGGTCAGGAGTGCACCTCCCATCTCACTTTAATGTCTCAGTGTGGTGGTACGTGCAAGACCTGGAAGAGAACACGAAGGAGAAGCAGGAAGGTGAAGTTACTCAGTGATGGAGGCAATGATACAGGACTGACCATAGAGAAAAGGTAAGGAAGAAGGTTAAGTATGACAAATTAGATATATGGGGATTTATTCTCGCATGCACTCTGGCTGGGTCCAAAGGGAGACCCCTTTGGGTCAGTGGATCCCATGGAAAGCGGTCCTTAGAGGGCCTGTGAGTGTTGGCAGAAGATCCAATGCTTTGCTGGTGTTGACACTGCCAAGAAGGGCAACAAGAAGGCCTTTTGCTGATACACTGGCAACGAAAGGAGAACCAAGGGGAACAAGGGTCCACTGAAGAAGGAGGCAAAGGACCTAGCAGCAAAGGACACAACAACGAGTGAGATAATTCAGCTCCTCCTTTGCTTTGTCTTTCTCACCTCCTCTGCTCCCCTGTGCCTGCGAGCAGGCTGCCTTGGCAGAGCCTACAGGGGTGAAGCGCAACAGTTGATAGAAGACAGATGAGTTATGGACCACTTAAGCAACGTGGACACAGACAAGTCCCTAGTGCCAGACAAGACGTATCTGAGGGTGCCAAGGGAGCTGGCTGATGTCACTGCCACTCTCTGCCACCTCTGAGGGGTCGTGGTGATGGGGAAGGTCCCTGATGGCTGGAGGAAGGGCAACATCACAGCCAGCTTCAGAGAGGGCAAAGAGGACGCAGAGGGGAATGTCAGCCCAGTCAGCCTCAGCTCCATACACAGAAGTTCAGGCAGCAAATCCTTCTGGAAACCATAATCAGACACATGAGGGTTAGAAGGTGGTTGGGAAGAGCCAGCATGGATTTGTGAAGCTCAAATCACACCCAGCTACTCTCATGGCTTTTACGAGTGTCCTGGGCTGCATCCAAAGGAGCGTGACCAGCAGGGCGAAAGAGGTGATCCTGCCCCTCTGCTCTGCTCTTGTGAGACCTCACCTGGAGCATTGTGTGCAGTTCTGGTGTCCTCAACATAAAAAGGACATGGAACTGTTGGAACAAGTCCAGAGGAGGACACGAGGATGAGCAGGGGCTGGAGCAGCTCCTGTGTGAAGACAGGCTGAGGAAGTTGGGGCTGTTGAGCCTGGAGAAGAGAAGCTGTGTGGAGACCTCAGAGCAGCTTCCAGTGTCTGATGGGGGCCTATAGGGATGCTGGGGAGGGACTCTTCATTAGAGACTGCAGTGATAGGACAAGGGGTAACGGTTTAAAACTTAAACAGGGGAAGTTCAGGTTGGAGATAAGGAAGAAGTTCTTTCCTGTTAGGGTGCTGAGGCACTGGAATGGGTTGCCCAGGGAGGTTGTGAATGCTCCATCCCTGGCAGTGTTCAAGGCCAGGTTGGACGAGGCCTTGGGTGCCATGGTTTAGTGTGAGGTGTCCCTGCCCATGGCAGGGGGTTGGAACTGGATGATCTTAAGGTCCTTTCCAACCCAAACCATTCTATGATTCTATGATTACCGGGACAATGGATATGAAAGCCGTGGATGCGGCTCACCCCAACCACAGCATGTCCCTGCATGGTGTCCCCCGGAACCAGGGAATTAATGACTGGATAGGTGAAAAACTACCTGGATCATCAGACTGGAAGGGTAACAGTCAGGGGGTTGTAGTTAAACTGGTATTCCCAAGGCTTGGAGCACAGAAAGTGTGAGGGGAGGATGGGAGCTTGGTTTGCTCAAACAGAAGAGAAGGCAAGTTGGAGACCTTAATGCCATCTGCAGTTCCCTGCTGGGGAGGTTGAAGGAAGATGGAAGCACGGCCTTGGAGGTGCACAGCAAAGGGATGATGTGCAACGAGCACAAGTTGCTGCAGGAAAACTTCAGCTCAATACTGGGAGAAAAGAAATCCATGGGGAAGGAGGAACGGAGGCCCAGAGACGGGGATGAAATGATTCTTTCTTGGCTACGTTGGAAACTCGATTGGCTATGACTCTGCCTGCAGCTTTGAAGCTGGCTTTGATTTGAGCCAGGGGCTCTGCAGAGAGCCCTTCCAAATGGAATTATTCTGGGATTTATATTAGCCAGAGAGTTCCTGACACAGAATTATTTCATAATTGCTATTTTATGCTTTCCCTATTCCTCTCCTGCATTTCAGTTCCTGCGTCTTCTGTCTCCTCCCCCTTAGAAGGGTATCTTTCTATTCCATACTTGCAATCACAAGCATGGCTTTACGTACGGGAGATAGCAGTCCTATCTTGCACCTGAATTTGGGTGCTGAAAGGTGCTGGCTTCATTCTGGGCACTGTGATCTAAGTGGTGTCAAGTACCTTCTGTTATTAGAAGCAACTCTGGCAATGGAGAGTGTGGTGGAGGGAGAGCACAAAGTCAGTGTGTGCTCATTTGTCTGCTAATGGGTGATAAATCAGATGATGGTAATGGCTTTAATCATTCCTGCTGAAGCTAATTTACTCTTTATTTTGGATATGTGGGCAGTTCTACACCTCAGCTTAATGAAAAGGGTAAATAAACCAGTGTGGAGTAATGACATACACTGAGCCGCCAACCAGAAACACAGCTTCTGGATTGTTTGCTAATGATTTATAGGAAAAAGCTGTCTTGGCCCCAAGGATCCACAAACGTCATTCCCACAGTGAATTACCTGTGCCAGAAAATGACACAAAACGGAGCTTTATGATTCAATGCAAGAATAAAGAATCAGACTTTTCCTCCCCGGCCAAGAAGCTGCACATCCTCTGGAAAATTAACTGTAAATCACGGAGAGGCAGCCTGGCAGGAAGAAAAAGAGAAAGGGAGTGAGAGGAGAACGGATTTCACTTAATCCTTTGGCAGGGGATAAAGGACAGACAGGCAAAACAAGGGGAGAAGAGTTAAGACTCCAAAGTGATGAATACTCGGCGCGCAGACGAGCATCTGCCATCTGCAGCATCCTCACCCCCTCCCACAGAGCCAGCCACCAAATGTTCCTGCACACGTGCTGCTGTTATCAGTGGGCACTTCAACTACAAGATACCAGCTCAGTGCTGGTTTAAACAAGGTGGGGGGGAAAGACTCATTGCCTGGATTGACCCGGGTTCCATGTCCTGGACAGGGTGTACTTTGTGTGTCCCACTGGAACTGATTTGCGCTGCTGCTGGGATAAAGGGCTTGATAACAACAGGCAGTGTTCAACAGCCAGGAAAGGCCGTTTGGTCCCATCCTGATCCAGTGATAGGAGCCAGAGAGCAGGGAGGAGGCTGCAGCCTTCAGAAAAGCCACTGATGACGCTCATTAAAACGGACACGTAGCCCTGCGGCCATAGGGCAATGCTGGCTCTGAGCTTGGGGAAGGTAAAAATATCCCCAGCCACATCCTTTGGCTCTTGGAGAAGGGTCTATAATTTACTAGGTATTAATCCACTGCAGCACCACACCTTTATCATTTACAGAAGCTGTTCCAACGTGTGATGTATGCATTGCTAATGGAAGAGAGCAGTAGGAAAGACAAACCTGAGGAAAATGTATTAACAGCAGTGACCCCATCGGTGAGGAACACAGGGAATTTAATGGGGGGAAAAAACACCCTGTACAAAGCCTGATGCTACAGTGGGGCCAGAGGAGGCCATGGAGCTGCTGCGAGGGCTGGAGCAGCTCTGCTCTGGAGCCAGGCTGAGAGAGCTGGGCTGGGGCAGCCTGGAGAAGAGAAGGCTCCTGAAGGGGAGACCTGAGAGCAGCTCCAGTGCCTGAAGAGGCTGCAGGAAAGCTGGAGAGGGGCTTTGGACAAGGGCCTGTAGGGCCAGGCCAAGGGGAATGGCTTGAACCTGCCCGAGGGGAGACTGAGCTGAGCTCTTAGGCAGAAGCTCTTCCCTGGGAGGGTGCTGAGGCGCTGGCACAGGGTGCCCAGAGAAGCTGTGGCTGCCCATTCCCTGGCAGTGTTCAAGGGCAGGTTGGACACAGGGGCTTGGAGCAAGCTGCTCCAGTGGAAGGGGTCCCTGCCCGTGGCAGGAACTGGATGAGCTTTAAGGTCCCTTCCAACCCAAACCAGTCCGGGATTCTATAAATGAGCAAAGACAACCAATATTATCCACTGCAGATGAATTAAAGTAATGCATACTGGGGAAAAAAGAACCCATCCAAAGTCTGAAATGAACTACATCCACTCACAAAAGGGGCAGCTGCTGCAGTGCCAGGAGGAAGAGAAACATCAGCTCGATAAGCAGCAGGGGTCCAGGACAGCCAGGAAGATATTACACCCCATAACGAAGGGCAGGAGAACTCATCTCCATTAATGAGAGCCCGGCTCTGCTCTGGATGCTCTGTATGGTGCCAAGCGCTCTGGCTCGGATGGAGGATTGAGAAACTAATGGGGATTAGGGAAGGGCAGCTCATTTGAGGAAGGAGATGAGAAAGAAAGAACAGAAAGAGGAAATTTAAGCAATGGCCTATGGAGGGGAGGGATGGGCATGAGGAGGGAGTCACTGGCTGGGAAATTCAGTCTGGCACAAAAGGAACAAGGCAGCATTTAGTGAAAATAAAAGGTGTAAGAAACACTTATTTGTGGAAATCCTCATCAGAGAATGACACGATAACAAATACTTAGTATTCATCTAACACATGGAATCATCATGGAATCCCAGAGGGGTCTGGGTTGAAGGGACATTAAAGCTCCTCCAGCTCCAACCCCTGCCACAGGCAGGGACCCCTTCCATAGAGCAGCTTGCTCCAAGCCCCTGTGTCCAACCTGGCCTTGAACACTGCCAGGGATGGGGCAGCCACAGCTTCTCTGGGCACCCTGTGTCAGCGCCTCAGCACCCTCACAGGGAAGAGCTTCTGCCTAAGAGCTCAGCTCAGTCTCCCCTCGGGCAGGTTAAAGCCATTCCCCTTGGCCTGGCCCTACAGGCCCTCATCCAAAGCCCCTCTTCGGGTTTCCTGGATCCCCTTTAGGTATGGGAATACTTCTAAGGTCTCCTCTGAGTCTTCAAATCCAGGACAATACTTAGCACAGAACACATCCATCATGGAAGGAGTTAGGAGATATCGCACCAGAGAGCTTCAACCAAAACCACAGCTCTGGATGGGGCTTAACATCCATGTCCCTGTGGAAGGGAAAGGAAGATTCCTCCACGTCTTCCTGCTATGGAGGTCTCCTGCCTGTCTGCAGCATCTGGGCCTGCCGTGGAGCGAAGGAAGCAGAGGGACCATGAGGACCTGCCTCAGACTGGCAGTTCTCAGGTTCTCAGCGTGTCTCACACTTGAAAGCCCAATGATTATAATAACGCAGGAGATGAAATGAGGAAGACATCTAAGGCGATGAAGCTGGGATTCAAGCAGGGGTCAATAAACAGGGCAGCTTCTTTTTCAGGGTTTCAGAGCGCTTTTCTTGGTGTTGCTCTATCAGAAGCTAAAGAGAATATGAAAAAGAAGATGAAAGTGAAGATATGAAGAGCTCCAGCACAATCAGAAAGTCCTCCTAAAGCTACTGCAACAGCACAGAAGTTTTCCAAAGGGCACAAAAAGACCTCATTTGGGCCTTTGTAATTTCAGTGCTTTATGATCCTTCCAAACTTCTACCTCACACGCTGCCTGCCATGGTTCATGTGCCTGGCAGAGCTCTTTCCACACAGAGCTGAAGAACACATAGAACCACAGAAGAGTTTGGGTTGGAAAGGACCTTAAGATCATCCAGTTCCAACCCCCCTGCCACCGGCAGGGACACCTCACACCAAACCATGGCACCCAAGGCTCTGTCCAACCTGGCCTTGAACACTGCCAGGGATGGAGCATTCACAACTTCACTGGGCAACCCATTCCAGTGCCTCAGCACCCTCACAGGAAAGAACTTCTTCCTTAGATCCAATCTAAACTTCCCCTGTTTCAGTTTGAACCCATCACCCCTCGTCCAAATTGGTGCAAACAGTGCAGCATTTGGCTGCTTCATCACACATGAACCTTCCTGGCTTGCTGTCTGCTGCAGTACATGCTCCTCGCACACACATGGATTCATCCTTTGACCACGATTAGAAACATGACTCTGAACACCACCACTGAGCCTTTGGTCTATATTTTTGCCTAAAGTTCTTCTTCTCTGTCTCTCCTCATCATTACAGCATTGAATGCAACATCATTCAATACATGTCTATTCAATACTGTAGCTGGCTCTCTGCATCCCCAGACTACGTGCACCACCTTCCTCTACGTTCCCACCTGGCAGCCTGATACATCTTAGGATTTTCATCCCACGTTGCTCCAAGCCCCTGTGTCCAACCTGGCCTTGAACACTGCCAGGGATGGGGCAGCCACAGCTTCTCTGGGCACCCTGTGCCAGCGCCTCAGCACCCTCCCAGGGAAGAGCTTCTGCCTAAGAGCTCAGCTCAGTCTCCCCTCGGGCAGGTTCAAGCCATTCCCCTTGGCCTGGCCCTACAGGCCCTTGTCCCAAGCCCCTCTCCAGCTTTCCTGCAGCCCCTTTAGGCACTGGAGCTGCTCTCAGGTCTCCCCTTCAGGAGCCTTCCCTTCTCCAGGCTGAACAACCCCAACAGTGACACTCAATAGTCCCAATCAAGCTAGTTCAGTATTTCATCTCCTTACTGAGCCTCTTATTTCAGCTGGTGTGTCTCAGGAGCACCAGGTATTCATGTCCTGCTTACACACAGACCAACCATGGGGCAACCTGCAGGTGACACCAGCTCCTTGCATGGCATTTAGCCTTTCCTAGCACAAAGAACCACCTTTTTCCAGTAGAAAATCCCAAGTGTTGTGCCTGGTAACCATGTCTTGGAAGCAGATACAATACATTGTGTGGGTCACTTTATACAGCCATTGGTAGAAGAGGAGATGCTCTGGATGGAGGTAAGGGCACTGACTGGCAACGAAGCTGCATCTCAGCATCATTACACCTCGGCTGAGCAAGAAGTTGCTCTCATGATTAAAGGCATCAAAAATGATTCTAGCTTAAAATTCTCCCTCATAAGAGTGAAAAAGAAGAAAGCTCTGTGCCTCCTACAGTATCTGTCTCCTACAACTATATATAACCTGCGTAACTCAATAACCTCTTTTAGTGGAGTGTATAACACAATCAGTGTCAGTGCTGAATTCATTTTCCACAACAACAAAATCTTGCCTGAAGTAGCTGCAGAAAGGGCATTTTTAGTCCAAATCTCAACATGCACCAATCCCCCCACAACCATTGTGTCTCCTGTGCATCTTTCAGTAGGTTTTGTGGGTTATTTTTACTTCTTGCTTGTTAAAATTAGCACTGAGAAACAGGTTTGCCACCTTAAATATCATCATACAGAGAGAGGTCTCCAATCCCCTTCTCCGGGCTGAACAACAAAATCACAACAGAAGAGAAACCCAATCTGTGCTCCTTGAATAAAGCTAACCCTAAAGAGCATCACCATATGTTTTACTTTAAAGCCGCAGTGTAAAAACCCTTAAGTTTAGAAAAGGAAGTGATGGCACCATTCATTTTTATTACCACTCATCTCTCATCACTACAACTTCCATAAGACTCATTTGCTTTTGAGATCCCTCCTCCAGCTCAGCTGTGTTTGCTTTATGTGTAACAAGAGACCATAGAATCCCAGACTGGTTTGGGTTGAAGGGACCTTAAAGCTCATCCAGTTCCAACCCCTGCCATGGGTAGGGACACCTTCCACTAGAGCAGCTTGCTCCAAGCCCCTGTGTCCAACCTGGCCTTGAAATGCATCTGATCCTATTAAATATAGCTTTAGGGATGTGAAGGGAACAGCCGCTCCATGTTTCACACAGGAATTAAAAGCAACGAGCTCCAAAAGGTGAGTGATGGTGAAGCAGCCGTCTCACCTGTCTGCAAATGCTTTCAAGCAAGTTCCCAAACAGCCTTTTGGTGTAACTGATGAGGCTTTCAGGAGATTAAAGGATGCTGGAGAGGGACTCTGCATCAGGGACTGCAGTGATAGGACAAGGGGTGATGGGGTCAAACTGAAACAGGGGAAGTTCAGGTTGGATACAAGGCAGAAGCTCTTCCCTGGGAGGGTGCTGAGGCGCTGGCACAGGGTGCCCAGAGAAGCTGTGGCTGCCCCATCCCTGGCAGTGTTCAAGGCCAGGTTGGACACAGGGGCTTGGAGCAAGCTGCTCTATGGAAGGGGTCCCTGCCCGTGGCAGGGGTTGGAGCTTGAGGATCTCCAAGGTCCTTTCCAACCCAAACCATTCCATGATTCTATGAAATCCAGATGCAGGTTCCTTTTAAAGGAAGCAGAAATGGGCTAAAAACTGATTTTTAGTGGTCAAGGGTGTAGCACAACCAAGGGAGACTTAAGACTGAGGACTTTTCCAAGAGATCTTGGGAAGAGGCACTGCAATTCCTGTCACTGCAATCAGCCCCTCCGGTGAGGAAGTGTATGCTGTCAGCTGGCTTCATTTACATCCTGAAGGAGGTCAGGAGGGATTAAGAAGGTAAATACATCACCTGATTCGCTATGCAAGTTCAGGATGTTAGAAGGACTTGCTCGATGAATATTCAAAGAGGTCTTTGCTTCCCAAAGGCTGAGCTGCGTGCAGGCAAGGAATTCAAGGCGCAGCAGAAGAATGGTCAGAAAACTGAACATCCCTGCAGTGTGCCTCAGAACCCACTCGCTCCAGGGTGAAATGAGACTTCCCAATTATTACCTTCTTCATTTTATCTCGTGAAATAAAGAATACGGAGGATGCACACAACAAGGAAGGAAGAACTGTGACCTGATAGGGACATGTTCACTACTCACTGTATGCGCAGTTAGAACAGAAGCAGGTGGCACCTTCCATTCACAGCATCACAGAAGAGTTTGGGTTGAAGGGACCTTAAAGTTCCTCCACCTCCAACCCCTGCCATGGGCAGGGACCCCTTCCACTGGAGCAGCTTGCTCCAAGCCCCTGTGTCCAACCTGGCCTTGAACACTGCCAGGGATGGGGCAGCCACAGCTTCTCTGGGCACCCTGTGCCAGCGCCTCAGCACCCTCCCAGGGAAGAGCTTCTGCCTAAGAGCTCAGCTCAGTCTCCCCTCGGGCAGGTTCAAGCCATTCCCCTTTGTCAATGTGATCATCGTCTGCTTTCTCTGATTCACGCTTTGTTTCCTATGAAGAAGATCATTCAAGTCCAGATGAGCCCAACTGCAAGACCAAGCCGGCTTTCCAGGACGAAAACTGAGCTGAACTTCTGCTAACTGATGCCTATTGACGCTCAGAACCATAAAATGTGCCTTTCAGGAGTTAACTTAGGAAAAACACTGGAAATGGTCTCATGAGAAATCAGCTGGAAAGCAAAGATGGGTCCCGACACAGATCCTGAGATACCTATAGGAAAACCTCCTGCTTTTCTCGCCTTCCCTCAGGTGTTATCCTCTCATGCTGCTATCAAAGAAACCCTGCAAGCACCAGCCTTTTGTATCTCCACTAATTGCACATGCTAGGAAAACAAAACAATGGAAAGCTCATCACACATAACGTGCTGCATCCCAAAGCATGAATAGGGATGTGTTTGGGATGAGGCAGCACTGCTCCTCCTTTCCTGTTCTGCCAAGTGACTCATCATCCTGAATTTGGGAGGATGTGGAAACCCATTGACAAAGCAGCACCAGCTGCAAAAGCTTTGTGTGCACAGAGCCTGGGAAGTTTGGGGAGAAAAAAAAAGCAACAGAACACAAAGATGTAAATGGAGAAACCCAGTGTTCAACCCGATATTCACAGGAACACAGACGGGTTGAGGCTGAAACCTCTGAGCGAGGCCAGAGGAGGCCATGGAGCTGCTGTGAGGGCTGGAGCAGCTCTGCTCTGGAGCCAGGCTGAGAGAGCTGGGCTGGGTGAGCCTGGAGAAGAGAAGGCTCCTGAAGGGGCTGCAGGAAAGCTGGAGAGGGGCTTGGGACAAGGGATGTAGGGACAGGCCAAGGGGAATGGCTTGAACCTGCCCGAGGGGAGACTGAGCTGAGCTCTTAGGCAGAAGCTCTTCCCTGGGAGGGTGCTGAGGCGCTGGCACAGGGTGCCCAGAGAAGCTGTGGCTGCCCCATCCCTGGCAGTGTTCAAGGCCACGTTGGACACAGGGCCTTGGAGCAAGCTGCTCTAGTGGAAGGGGTCCCTGCCTGTGGCAGGGGTTGGAGCTGGATGGGCTTTAAGGTCCCTTCCAACACAAGTTAGCCTGTGGCTCTATGGTCCTATATAAATCTATTCTGTTCTAATGGAGTATGTGAGCTGCCAGGGTATCAAGTCAGCACTAAGAATCATCTAAACCAATCCATACAGGTAAGAGCTAAGAGAAAGCTGCTTCAATGCACTCCCATGGCAGGAATCTCCAGGCATCCTCAGGTTCAGAAGCATTGGCTCATCTTGGCCATACGTACCCCACTCTCCAGTTAGTCACAGAATCAGGGAGCAGTTTGGGCTGGAAGGAACCTTCAGAGCTCACCTCGTCCAACCCCTGCAATGGGATATGACAGTGTATGCATCCCCACTGAAGCACTGAGCTCTCCTGATCTACTTGTTCCCCTTCAACGACACTCATTCGAGGCTCTGTCACCTTTCCAGCCTCCAGGAGCGAGTGCTTTACAACACCCTGGATCCTCTGGAGCTCCTGTCCTTTCCCAGCCTGGCAACAGAGGCAGGAGAACTTGCAAACCTGCCGAAGCATGTGGCTTCCACCAGGCAAAAGCATTTCATTCACTTACATCAACTGGGCAAGGCCCTGAGCAACCTGACTCAAGCTGGACCTGATGATGCCAGAGCCTCCATGCCAACCTCGGTTATTCAAGGACCCTCCTTCAAATTTATGGGATATTTTCAACTGGAAAAATACAGTGAGCACTGAGCCCACTGGATGTTCATCTGCACTCTGGTGCCATTCCGGTCTTAACATAAAATGGAGCAGGAGTCTAAATAACTAGGAAAAGCACCCCAAAATGTCCTTAAACCCTGAAACAACAGCGTAAGGTTCAACCTTCTCAGACAGAACTAAAGCCGGTTCTTCCATATCCCTCCCCCTTAAAATCCTAACCCTGGGACTACTGGGATGAAGGGGGACATCAGCATCTCTCCTCACTCTTTGTTTCCTTTAATTTTCTCATAAATGACTGAAATGAAACATTTTGGGGTGGATGAAATGCTTTGTGTTAGAAGCCACCAGAGAGGCTGGCAGGAAAAGGGGGTGTTTGGGGAAGGATAAATATTAATCCTTATTCAAAGTGAGTGGAATTATTTCTGTGCTTTCCGTTTGGTTGCCAAATTGAACAGAATCTCCCTGCCACAGCCTGGGCTGGAGAGGCTGGAAAAGACCTAGGAAGAGCTGGGAATAAAGACTGGGGACAAGACAGGGCGATGGAGGAAGCTAAGCCTGGAGCCAAGACCCTGAGGAAGCCCTGGGAAAGCTGCTGAAGTGCTCTAGGAGTGATGGAGAGGGATTTTGCTGTGTTCAAGGCCAGGTTGGACACAGGGGCTTGGAGCAAGCTGCTCTAGTGGAAGGGGTCCCTGCCCGAGGCAGGGGTTGGAACTGGATGAGCTTTAAGCTCCCTTCCAACCCAAACCATTCCATGATTCTATAACGCCTCCAGGCAGACACTGGCTGGCCAAGTCCCAAACTGGAAGAAACCCACCTTTACTTGCCCTAATAAAATCATCTTTCCTATCCCAAATCACTGTGACTGCAAAGATTTCTCTTTCCTTTCTGCACTGTGATGTGTTTTCCTAGTTTTTGCCCATCCTGGTGAGTACACCTGAAATGTTTTTAAGGGAAGAAAGCCGATTTGTAACGCTCTATTTCATCTGTGAGACGATGTCATGTCCTGTTCTTTATCCTGATGATTTGTTCCCACAGAACAAATACAGTGTTTTATAAAACATTTATAAAGGCTCATGGAAAGACATAAGGGGGGGGGGGAAAGCAGTCTGTGGCATTAAAAGAGAAGGAGGCTGTTGATCTTCTGCATGGGTATGACACTGCAGGGAATAATATCTGCAAGGTGGAAGGCACCTCTAAAAGGAGGTGCTCACCCCTGAAACTGTTTTATAGGCACTATAGGAAGGGACACAAGAGTGTCCAGCTCTGGGGCAGCAGCACAAGAGGGACGTGGAGCTGTTGGAGCAAGGCCAGAGGAGGCCATGGAGCTGCTGCAGGAAAGCCTTGGGACAAGGGCCTGTAGGGCCTCTCTGCAGGAAACCCCCTGGTTTCAAAGGAAACCTCCTGGAAACTCCCTGCCTGCCCTTGCAGGGACTGACTCTGCTGTGACCATGAAGCTTTGGAGGAACCAAATCTGGGAGAACAGAGCTGACCTCTGGGGTTTTTTCATGTGCAATTAGAATCACAGAATCCCAGCCTGGTTTCCACTGGAGCAGCTTGCTCCAAGCCCCTGTGTCCAACCTGGCCTTGAGCACTGCCAGGGATGGGGAATTCATTAGGTTACTGTGGCATGCACAGACAAGCCTGGAACATCCCATAGGTGCCACTCTTGCAGGACGTTATCAGGTGCTTTTGTCAGTCCCTGCCCTGCAAGGTCCCTCCTCCTAACAACAATACCCATGTCCAACCACAGCAAGTTCCTTATCTTCTCTCAGCAGCATCCCTCCATGAGATGAGTCAAGCATCCCAGCCTCATGTTTTATCTCTAATGCCTTGGGTTTAGCCATAGCATGTGTCCAGTGCAGAAAGCCAGGTTTATTCCCACCAAAGAGAGGATGTATGAACATTTCATTCTGTATGACAGGCACTAAGTTCCAAGCCTGCTTTAAATCCAATATACTTCCAACATCTACTTAAGCTTCCGCTATAAACTAGTCAATGATCAAAAGATGAGGAAAACACTTCAAAGTCAGGCAAATGTTGCCTGAAAGGAACTTGATATGGCTCATATATAAGAGAAATGTGGAGTTTCAGTCAAAAAGCCCAACATTGAATTGTATAGGGCACAAATTCATCACATTGCTTTGATCTGATCCACTACCCAGTCCTGGAGCACCAAAAGCAAGAGCCACTAAGCAGGTTGAGGCTTCAAAGCGTGGTTTTAACCATAAGACATGGGGTTCAGACCTGATGATACATAAGCCTTGTGGCAACCCTCCCCAGCTCCAAAACCCCACCACAACCATATTCATCCACCAGCAGCAAGGAGCTGCTGCATCAAGGCAAAGGATGTTATTGTAACAGCAAACCCCTGGCGAAGCTCATCAAATAAATAGCTATTAAGTACCTTTTAATGTCCCTTTGATGGGAGAGACGTGGCAAAACAGCCAAGAAAGGTTGAATAAGCAAAAGGCTCGTGGATTCTCAAGGGGATTCTACATAAGTAGAGATGAATAAAGTATAGATATATAAAAACCCCTCTCTATAAAGGGCTCATCACTGTAACACATTCAATGAGCATGTATCTGAAGGGGGCCTACAGGGATGCTGGGGAGGGACTCTTCATTAGGGACTGGAGTGATAGGACAAGGGGTAACAGGTACGAACTGAAACAGAGGAAGTTTAGATTGGATCTAAGGAAGAAGTTCTTTACTGTGAGGGTGATGAGGCACTGGAATGGGTTGCCCAGGGAAGTTGTGAATGCTCCATCCCTGGCAGTGCTCAAGGGCAGGTTGGACACAGGGGCTTGGAGCAAGCTGCTCCAGTGGAAGGTGTCCCTGCCCGTGGCAGGGGTTGGAGCTGGAGGAGCTTTAAGGTCCCGTCAACCCAGCCCATTCCATGATTGTATAAATTTAAGGACAGGATGGATGCACCTCGGATGGGATCTAAATGGGGATGGGGATGAGGAGCCCTCAGTTGCCTTGCTGATACCCTGCAGGAACCCTCCTGGCTGGTGATGGAAACAGACCGTGTTGACAAGAGGGAGCAGAGAAGCTGCAGCATAGCCAGGAGCTGCATTCAGGGAGGGGATCTTGTGCCCACAAAGGCAGCGTGGATGAGCAGACCATGACCAAAATGTAATTTATATGAAGATGTTTTGAATTTCTTCCAGCTACTCCAAAGCCAATAATGCAGAACAGCCCCGTGCTGCCTGGGCACATTGCTTGCTGCAGAGAATAGAGTTTGCTTCTCATCGCAGGCCAGCGTTTCGAATCAATCACGGTGATAGCCCACGTTCAGGTGCACTGTGCAATCCCATTATCACGCTCCTGGCTTGGTCCATAGCATCCTCTTCAACCTGCAGCCTATGGAGTTTCCATCCTGGCAGGAGGTGGGTAACGAACATCTATTTTGGGGGTAATGCTTTTGGGTTGGTTTGTGGGGTTTGAGGTTTCTTTAATATGACTTCAACTGTCAGAAGCTACAGTTAGTGTGGTACCACTTCTACCTGCACATGTGATGCGTAGGGCTGGGATATACCTAAGAGGAGATGGTTACATGAAACAGAGCATCCAAAACTGGTGCTATGAACTCACTGACTCCATCCAGGCTGAGCAAGGAGAAGCAGCACCACTGGGGCATAGTGGAGTGGGGACAACTTGGCTCCTGCTGCATCTTCAGTCATGAAATCATCCTATGAGTGTGGAGTCTAACATTAGTGTTAATGAGAAAGCAAGGGGCAAAATGAAGAGTCACTTCTCCAAACCCCTTCTCTGAGTGTGAGTGCTGCCCCAGTAGACTTCCCTATTGGAATTAACCTTATTTAAATCAGTGCAGATACAAATGAAGTCTATTCAGTTCATTGAGTAATATGAGGAAGGAAGTTCTTCTGTATCAAAAGGTATTGTCATCGGAAGCCAGGGCTGATGAGATGGTGAAAGACCTCAAACTGGCAGCAGAGTTCATCTGCACCAGAACAGGGTCAGGAGAGGAGTTTGGGTTCAGGCCACCTGAGATAAGAGCAATAAGGAATCTCTTGTAAGGTAGATTCAGACCAGATATGAGGAACAGACAGTCTGTGATGAGGGTGCTGAGGCGCTGGCACAGGGTGCCCAGAGAAGCTGTGGCTGCCCCATCCCTGGCAGTGTTCAAGGCCAGGTTGGACACAGGGGCTTGGAGCAAACTGCTCCAGTGGAAGGGGTCCCTGCCCGTGGCAGGGGGTTGGAACTAGAGGAGCATTAAGGTCCCTTCCAACCCAAATCAGGCTGGGATTCTATGATACGAACTGCAGGGAAAGGTGCTGGGTTTTGCAGTCATGTGTGTCCTCCCCTTTCAGATCACTGGAATCCCAACTGAAAAGGGCACAGTAAATCTCAATAAATATGCAAATAACTTCAAAAGGAGCTTGAAACCCTTTGTCCTGTTTATGTAACTAATGAGTTTATGCCTTCATACCAAAAGGACATCAGCTTTCCATATTTTAACCAGTCCCTGAAGGTCGTTTCTACTCAGCCTTTCTTTTTAAGACCTCAGAACTTGTTATGCAAAAAGGACAGAGCTGCACATATGGCCTGTGGCTGGTTTGAATTAACTCACCTGTATCAACGGTGTCTCATCAATACACACTGCCATAGTAACTGCCTCCTTGGCTGGAATGCTAATTCCTGCCCTCTGCTTCCAGGAATAAGAGCATTAGACCTAGAAAAATGATTCCTTTCTCCTCCTCTCATTAACCAGTTTCCCTTGCTCAGCACATTAATGCAGAGCTAAGAATGATTACACAGGGGCAGCAAATGAGCTGCAGAAATCTGCTTCCTGTACAAATGAGCCATGGGGGGCACGGGCACAAGGGTGATGCTGAAAGGAAACCCAGAGCTCCTCGTGTTGGGTACCACATGGAACAGCATCATCCTAACCCCAGGCAGCCAAGGCAGGGACTAAACCTGAACTGAGGCTGAGCAAGCTGCTCTAGTGGAAGGGGTCCCTGCCCATGGCAAGGGGTTGGAACTGGAGGAGCTTTAAGGTCCCTTTCAACCCAAACCAATCTGGGATTCTGTAATCCTACAGCAAGGACATCGATGCCACAGAGTTCCTATGCGTGTAGGTGCACACAAGTATCTGGAGACAACTCCCGATAAAGCCTTTTGATTTACAGCAGGAGCAAGGGGAAAACAAGCAAAATACTTCAATATAAGGGATAAAACATAATAATCTAACATTCCTACATTCTATGCAACTTGCCCCCTTGGACAGCAACACCACATCATGGCAGATCCACCAGATCTCTCCATCCAGGAGAATGGCCAAGTGCTCCTGCTTGGCAAGGCTGGATACAGAGATGCAGGTTGCCTGCCTTGACTTTTGAGGATGCCCAGCTTTGCATTTTCTTTGGAGAGCTGCTTTTAATGCATACACCAGAAGCTTCAACATCCAAGTTCCTTGGGACCATACATTACTCTTCCTAACTATATATGAGCATCCTCCCAAAGGATGACGTATGCTCCCACTTCTTCTTGTGCATGACAAAGAAGTCATGCACCACTTTGCAGCAGAAGTCACTGACACGGAGGAGCTGCTGGTAGCTGCAGCATCTTGCTTCATTCCTTAACCACTTCTGAAAGCAAGGATTTTGGGATATGCTTCCCAGGAGAAGCGGGAGAGGTTTCTCCAAGGCCAAAGAGAGACCAGATGGGTTCAAGTTGCTGCCAGATGGGCCTGCAGAGAACCACCTGGACCACCTTGAGCGGGGCAATCAGTCAAGGAAGCCCCAGGGACTTCCAGGGATGGTTTAACTATTGGTTAATGTGAGAGCTGGGAGGCAAACAAGTGGGGCTGGGGATAACCCATCTCTGGGTCAGTGGCTGCAGCATTCCATACGGAGCTCACAGCAAATGCCTCCCTTTGCTTGCTTCATCCTGGTCTCACACGCCGGTTCCCTTTGCTCTTTTACACCAGACTACAGCATGAATGCTTTTCTTTACGTGAATAAAGGGTCTTTTCCTGGTTTAGTACAAGAACTTGAAGCTCCAACACCACCCGCTCAGTTCACACAGGCCAACAACCACTTGTGTGATGATCCTCACGTCCCAGCCGTTGCCTGGATGGAAGCTCCACTGATGCTGGAGAGCTGAAAAGCTCCATTTACCATCATGGCTCTTGCATCTCTTGCCCCAACTCTGTTTTCTGAATAAGCCCATACACACACAGGATCTAAAACTGACACTGCTGAGAAGCAGCCAAGAACCCATCCAGCAGCAGAATTAGGCCACAGTTACATGAACTCCTCATGTTATCACAAGGTTACTGTAAGAAATAGCAGCAATGCTTTGAGGGGCATGAACAACATCATATTTCCTAAGTTACTGTCTACATTTTTGCTTGCTCCTTGATCTCAAGGCTTCAAAGATGTGTTTGTTACAGGAGAAAGCAGTATTTAAGGACAGATTCCTGTTTGGGATGATTTCTTTGGTATCCAATGCAACAATGCACCAGCTGCCTGGAGCTGTTTGCCATTCTTACTGAGAGAATGAAGCTCTTGCATGTTACTTGAGGTTTTGGGGGTGTTTTAAACAAAACCTATTGGAAACAGCTGCAGGTAGTTTATGTATCTACCAAAGCTTTACCAGCCTGCTCTTCATGCCACTCCTGGTGCTTTCTGGGGTGTAATCACAGAGACAAAATGCCCTGGAGATGTAGGGATTTTACACAGCTTATTTTTATCTCTCAGCCTTTGTTTAGTCCAAAAGACATTGGAGTAAAATCCACATTAAGAAGAAATATTTGAATTCCAAATGGGTTTGGGTTGAAGGGAGCTTAAGGCTCCTCCAGCTCCAACCCCTGCCACGGGCAGGGACCCCTTCCACTAGAGCAGCTTGCTCCAAGCCCCTGTGTCCAACCTGGCCTTGAACACTGCCAGGGATGGGGCAGCCACAGCTTCTCTGGGCACCCTGTGCCAGCGCCTCAGCACCCTCCCAGGGAAGAGCTTCTGCCTAAGAGCTCAGCTCAGTCTCCCCTCGGGCAGGTTCAAGCCATTCCCCTTGGCCTGGCCCTACAGGCCCTTGTCCCAAGCCCCTCTCCAGCTTTCCTGCAGCCCCTTCAGGTATTGGAGCTGCTCTCAGGTCTCCCCTTCAGGAGCCTTCTCTTCTCCAGGCCGACCCAGCCCAGCTCTCTCAGCCTGGCTCCAGAGCAGAGCTGCTCCAGCCCTCGCAGCACCAAAGACAGCGAGAAAACATCATCTCTGAGCAGTTTCTTTCCCCCGAGAACAACCACAAAGCAACCGAAACCAAAATCACCACTTTACGTGTCCCGTTTACAATCTCTTTTTAGTTTTTCTTTTCCCCTCGTAGATATTTCTCCAGTGTCCTTTGCAGCTTCGAAGCTTTCAGACAGAATTCAACGCATAAAGACGGGGCCGATGCAAAGAAGAGAAGAGCTCGGGCACTACGGCAGCTGTAAATGTTCAATGTCACACAAGAGAGGGCAACAATAAGCAGAGAAGAAGCGCACACAGAACAACAAAGCAGCAGAAACCCCCACTGCAGAGCCCATCCTTGCAAGGGGCTGCTGGCGGGATGGGTTGACCTCGGCGGTCTCTGCCGCTGCTGACTTACACGCTTGCGCGAGGCTCATGAAAGGCTCCCGGCACAAAGCATCAAACGCTCCCAGGGAAAGGCTGTCTCCATGGGAATAGGGGACACGCTCAAAATAACGAGGGCACGACGTTGGAACGGTTCTGCAGGAGATCGCCATGGCGATGAGGAGAAGCTGTAACCTGTTGTCATGATAACCAACGGTTTCAAGTAATGGGAAAGCATTCCACTGCCGGCTTTATGCAGAACTGGGTCTAACAGCCACCATGGGAGAATTCCACCTTAGTGCCTTTAAGGAGGCAGACAGCTGGGGAGAAGCAAGGGAGGGATAATGCACTGTCTAGGTCAAAAAGAGCTTTAAAACACTCCCAGCTAAACTGAATCGGTGGAAGGATGGAAAAGAGCCCAGAGATGAGAACACATAGAATCATGGAATAGTTAGGGTTGGAAAGGACCTGAAGATCATCCAGTTCCAACCCCCCCTGCCATGGGCAGGGACACCTCACACTAAACCATGGCACCCAAGGCTCTGTCCAACCTGGCCTTGAACACTGCCAGGGATGGAGCATTCACAACCTTCCTGGGCAACCCATTCCAGTGCTTCAGCACCCTCACAGTAAAGAACTTCTTCCTTAGATCCAATCTAAACTTCCCATGTTTCAGTTTGAACCCGTTATTCCTTGGGGAGATGTGTGATGCTTTGCTAAGGGAGATGCTCTCCTCTGCCCTTCAGGCCTTAGATAACACTTTACTATGGGACAAGCTGGCAGGGAGCAAGCAGGTCACTTGTGTCCACCAGTTTGAGAAGCAGCAACTTGAATGACATCACTTTAATGAAGACAAATTAACTGCACTAAGCCAGTGTGGCCATGCTGAAGCCAATTCCATCCTCTTTATCCGGGGTCCTTGTGTTTTGGCAGGTGCATTTTGGCATGGGAACACTGGGTGAGCTGGAAAGGGAGCTCCAGCCCCATGGCTACGGACTCTCCTTCTTGCAATGGGAGTGGGAACACAATGGGTGTTCTCCTTCACATGTACCCATCACCAGGCACTTGTTTTTACACCACTGCTTTACACCATTTATTTCCACTAGTTTCAGCATAACTTGAAACCTCTAAGACTGTGTTTTCTCTCAGTGGAGGCATTCCCATGGCTGCCAGAGAGAATAACACAGCTCTTAGTTGAAGAAATTGCAGAAGAATGGCTAAGAGGAGGTCATCCACATCACAGCACATGAAAAATCCCTGTATGGCCAGTTCCTCAAGACACCCAAACAGGAGGAGGAAAGGAGCAGAGCCATAAGACCTCCAGCTAGAGAGAAAAAGGGGCAGTAAATCAGTGATGTCAACTAAAGACTGACAAGAGGGGATGATGGGGAGAAAGATCTCAATGAGCATCAACTCCTAAAGGGCACAAATGGCACATCTAAAAACCAGCTGGTCTTTGGCAGCCAAGGGGGACCCAGGAGATGCGATGAGGACTTGACTGCCTCACACCTTCTCCATCCAGCCTGCACGTGGTCCTGGCAGACTCTGCAAACCCATTTGTCTCAGTGGTGTAAGCATGTGAGTTTCACGGTAAGAGGGAGGTGATGGATGCATGGGCATTTTTCCATGTCACCTTCCCCTTATATGTATTTCACTTGCATTTTGCAGGATGCAACAAGCTGCATGACATGGACAACTCCCACCACCTTTGGAAACTGATATCAATCAGATACAGACATGGATCTTCTTGTAGCCTCCATCACTTAGGTAGCAGCACTGACCTTCAAGTGGTTGCTTGGACACAGAAGCAGGAATGCATTCCTCCTCTCTCCATCCCATCAGACTGAGAGACATCAACCACTGTATTTTATGTTGGGATCAGGGGCTGGAGGAGAAGATACAAACTTCCCAGGTTCAAAGGCATGTACCAAAGGTCAAGCTCCAAACTGATGTCCCTGCGGGAAAAGTGCTGTTATCCTGACCTCTCTGAAGCCACTAGAAAGAGATGAGTAATTACAAAGAATGACCCCCCCATCTAAGCTCAGATGGATAGAAGAGACCTGAGAGTCCCCAACCCGCTGCTCATCCATTCATCAAGGAGCTGCTGTAGGTGCACGCTGAGACTCCGGAAGTCCCAGAACCTGAATTATAAGGAAGAGATCAAAGCCAGCCAAGCCTTGCCTATAGACTGTGTAACCTTTATGATGCCTTTGCTTATGAAACATTGCTCCATTTCCTCTGGAATTACTTTACCCACGCCTTCAACACAGCACAGAAGGGTCTTCAGCTCAAGAAACAGCTGCTAACTGGAAGTAAGGAACTGGGGGTAAAGAGAAGTTCAGATGGATACACACTCACATCAGTGTCAGGGCCTTGAACAAGCTGTTCTACTGGAAGGGGTCCCTGCCCATGGCAGGGGGTTGGAACTGGATGAGCTTTAGGGTCCCTTCCAACCCGAACCACTATGATTCCAACACATCTGCTGAAGGTGTGAGAAGTGAGAAGTGCCCCCAGCATTTCAGACAAGCAGTGGACAGCGAGCAGCTCTGCCCACCTAATGCACCTCTCATGTCCCTCTCTGCTCCCAGGCCACTGATCGCCTCCACCCAACACATGCCTTCAGCTGGTGCCATGAGGAGCATCATTAGAACCAACACCAGCAGCAGGCAGAGCCAGCTTATCTGTAAGCACTGGGATTAGCTCCTTTATGCTCTACTTTAAAGCACAGAGACAGGCAAGCCCACGGCAGTGCCATGTCAGTGAGGAGGCAAAGGGCACAGCGGCAGCAGCAGCAGAGGTGACCCGAACCCAACCCCTGCAGTGGAGGAGCAGTGACCACAGTGACATTGACTGTTCTCGTTCCCATCCTCTGAAGGAGGAAAAACATAGTTTGAGGATTAAATCACCTCTCCAGCAGCACATACAAGAGAACGTGGTGACAGATAACCCATAACTCATTGGGCCTTGACCTCAGGGAACGGTATTTCCTCCCACCTAAACAAAGATTTATGGAATACAATAAGCTCAATAGAGAAACCACATTTTCCAAGAACTCTCACATCCTACAGTAGGTAAAACAGCCCTCAAGAGAGCCCAGCTCTGAGATGCAATGACCCCCAGCAGCGTGAGACCCCTGACATGTCATACAACCATGGAATAATGGGTTGGAAGGGACCTCATGGATCATCTGGTCCAGTCTTTGCAGTGCTGCATACAGTTCTGGTGTCCTCAGCATCAGAAGGATATGGAACTGTTGGAGCAAGTCCAGAGGAGGCCACGAGGATGCTCAGGGGCTGGAGCAGCTCCTGTATGGAGCCAGGCTGAGAACATTGGAGCTGTTGAGCCTGGAGAAGAGAAGCTGTGTGGAGACCTCAGAGCAGCTTCCAGTGTGTGAAGGGGGCTGCAAGGATGCTGGAGAGGGACTCTTCATTAGGGACTGCAGTGATAGGACAAGGGGTGATGGGTTCAAAGTGAAACAGGGGAAGTTCAGGTTGGAGATAAGGGAAAAGCTCTTCCCTGTGAGGGTGCTGAGGTGCTGGCCCAGGGTGCCCAGAGAAGCTGTGGCTGCCCCATCCCTGGCAGTGTTCAAGGCCAGGTTGGACACAGGGGCTTGGAGCAAGCTGCTCCAGTGGAAGGGGTCCCTGCCCATGGCAGGGGGTTGGGACTGGAGGAGCTCTGAGGTCCCTTCAACACAAACCATTCTATGATTCTATGCTGAGGATAGAGCTGATGGCCCTACACCCGCAACAAGGACCACAGGGACACCTTCCCCCTGCACTAGAATGCTCCAGCACCACCAGGAGCCCAACCTCGCACACAAAAGCTTCATTTTCCCCCGACTTGAGGATGCCATCTCCTTCTTGGCCTTGAAGCAACCACGAGGATTCCAAGGGTTTTATGAGCCAAGCCTGTTGACAAATGTGTTTATGGGAGAAAGCCCTGGAGACGGCAATTCCTGCAAGGAAACCAGCACATCTCAACACCAGCAGAAAGTGAGGGCTCAAGGACGAGGGAAGGGGAAGGCAAAAAGAGGCTGTAACACTAAGGACTCTTTCAGGACTCATTTATTTGAGCAGTGCCAAGCCAGCTCACTGATGCAATATTTTCTTCCTGCACTCCGAGCCAGGGCTTTGGGATCTAATAAATCACTGCTGGCCACAGAGACATTAAAATTCTAACCCAGTCCTGCATCAGACGAAACGAGGCCGAGTGCCAGCAAGCACAGGGAGAGGGGAAGGCACGTCCAAATCAGCGTGTGAACGTGTTTGCATCTAAGTCAGTCTTGGGTTTGGCTTCAGAGGAGGCTACATCTAACACAAAGAAGAGCAACAGATTCACAAGCCAGAGCTCAACAGCATCACTTTGGGCAAGCTGATGCCCGTTAAATCAGAAGTAAGGCGTTAGGTAGCAAGCACAGCAGAAAAAGAGACTTACAGATGTTGTGCAAACCAAGCAACTCTTCTGAAGCTTATAAAAGGCTTTTATGAGCCTGGACCACATCAGGCTGGTGTATGGAGAGACCCCTGCGCTGTATCGCATCGATGGAACACGTGAAAGCTCAGAGTGCCTCAAGAGAGGAGAGAAACTCCGTATTTAATCTACAAACCCATTTCTAGAAGCCAAGGCACTAAGTGTGACTTTGTCCCCTTCAGACTGCACAAACAGAACCAGTATCTTAGCCCTGATTTGCTGTGGCAGAGAGGGAGAAAAGGGGAGGGAAGGCAGGGAATATTAAAGTGTTTTCATCACAAGACAGCATTGGAGCTTGTTTCCAATCATTTAATTGGAGCACCTGGGGATTTTGGAGGTCCTGCATGTGGTGTGCAGGAATGCACAGAGAAACAGCAGCAAGGGCATGAATGCAGCTGCAAAGGGCAGGAAAAACAGGCAGGAAAAGGCATCTCTTTTAGACTGGGTGAGATTTTAAGTTACAACCACGTTACAATGGAGAGATTCAGAGCAGGAATGGGGGTGGCGGTGCTGGGAGACATTCCCACTTGGTCCTATGAACAACCCCCACGTCTGATCCACACAATGACAAGGTCACACTCCAGCTCCACGGTGCCCACGGCAGAGGCTGCCAAAGTGCCCTGAGGAGAAGCACTGACCATTGAGTGACCGCTGATGGACTCTGCTGGCCCATGCTGGTGCACCTCCAGAAAGGGGGATCTCACAGAATCATAGAATAGTTTGGGCTGGAAAGGACCTTAAGATCACCCAGTTCCAACCTCCCTGCCATGGGCAGGGACACCTCACACTAAACCATGGCACCCGAGGCTCTGTCCAACCTGGCCTTGAACACTGCCAGGGATGGAGCATTCAAAACCTCCCTGGGCAACCCATTCCAGTGCCTCAGCACCCTCACAGGAAAGAATTTTCTCCGTATCTCCAACCTGAACTTCCCTGTTTCAGTTTGAACCCATCACCCCTTGTCCTATCACTCCAGTCCCTAATGAAGAGTCCCTCTCCAGCATCCTTGTAGCCCCCTCCACACACTGGAAGCTGCTCTGAGGTCTCCACGCAGCTTCTCTTCTCCAGCCTCAACAGCCCCAATGTTCTCAGCCTGGCTCCATACAGGAGCTGCTCCAGCCCCTGATCATTCTTGTGGCCTCCTCTGGACTTGTTCCAACAGTTCCATGTCCTTTTCATGTCGAGAACAACGTATGTTGATCTAATATTTTTTCCATATATGCTATAATTTGAAGGGGGACAGCATAGCTTTGTGAAAGGAGCTGTGTTAGGGACGGAGGTCCCTAAACCAGCCTCATGGTAGAGGGTTTATAGTAGGAACATCACCCACACCAGGAGGTTTCTCAACAGAGCAAACTGTGCATCCAGAGACAGTTACAGGGAAGGAGGATATAATTATGGGGGCTTGGAAAGCCATGAGGCCTAAATAAGTGCAAGATTTGATGTATGGCATATCAAAAGTGACTTGGCAATATGTCCAAGAGGCATGGAGAACCGAAACGCCCCAGAGATGATACCACGATGGCAATGTGATCTTTGACTGCCTACAAAGAGGCTCCAAAACAAAGGGAATATATAGGAAAACACATAGAAGTGAAGGGAACATAGAACACATAGAATCCCAGAGTGCTTTGGGTTGGAAGGGACCTTAAAGCCCATCCACCTCCAACCCCTGCCACGGTCAGGGACCCCTTCCATAGAGCAGCTTGCTCCAAGCCCCTGTGTCCAACCTGGCCTTGAACACTGCCAGGGATGGGGCAGCCACAGCTTCTCTGGGCACCCTGTGCCAGCGCCTCAGCACCCTCACAGGGAAGAGCTTCTGCCTTATCTCCAACCTGAACTTCCCCTGTTTCAGTTTGAACCCATCACCCCTTGTCCTATCACTGCAGTCCCTGATGAAGAGTCCCTCTCCAGCATCCTTGCAGCCCCCTTCAAACACTGGAAGGCTGCTATGAAATTCCCATTATGTGCCAATACTTTCCAGAAGTAACCAACACACAAGAAAATTCTCCATTCACCTTTTATTTCCTTTAAATGGAGCCATTTCCCCTTCAAAGCATGTTTTTAAGGCATCTCTTCTTTCCAGCTACGTGTTCTTTCTCTTCCCTGCATTATACACTTTTCCTCCAGCTCTCTTCAGCCCCAGTCATTTAATCCTTGCATTTCTTTTTGCACTATAGGGAAAAACAGAATCAATATTGCAGCCAAGAAATGAGGCAGAGCCTAAACCAGCTCCACGTCCTCCCCGAGCACGTAGGACACACAATGGGGGCATTCAGGAGCACATAACATGGGGTTTGTTTGCTTTTAAGATCTGAGGCTCTTGTGTTTATTTACAACACAGGGGAACTCAAAAGCGTGTCAAACCTTCTACAAACAGTTGCAAAACAAGGGGTGAAGGCTGTTCCCTGAAGTTGCTATGGAACTCCTTGGAAGGTTGACATCAGTCAGACCAAACTCCAAAGCAGCTGAGCCTACGAGCATCCGTAAGGAGGTGTTATGGATTGTTTTCTTCAAAGGAGCTTTATGTGCCTCCATTTCCAACACTGAAAGGCTTCAAAACACGTCTTGGGACACAGGTAGATGCCACCCACGCTTCTGTCTACCAAGACCTATTCTGCACCACCCCCACCACCATCCACCCATAGGTGACCGAAGTGAGGTGACCTCCATGCCCATCAGCCAACGGTGCTGCTGTTGGCAGGAGAACCTCCCCAATACAGCCTAGAGCTATTGAACACACTCATGAATAACCCTGATCTTGAGTGATCTCGTATAGTGGAAGGTGTCCCTGCCCACGGCAAAGGGGTTGGAACTGGATGAGCTTTCCAACCCAAACCATTCTATGAATCTCACCCAAAGCTCCTCTGCTTCCTTCTCCTTCACTACCCCAAAAAAGAAAATTCATCTTTGTTTCCTTAGGGATTTTCTCCTTTTTTAGAACATCAAGGAAGCCCATGAATTCATTTGTTAGGAAGACGGTGAATTATCCATCACGGATCAGCCAAGCAGAGCACTGAAACTCCAAGAGCTTTCAACACTGAGGAATTCAGCAAGTTGGTTGGACGTATTCCTGGATGAAAATGATGCATTTAAACATAGAACTAACCAGAGTTTACACAATCAGAGCTCGTTCTTCCCCCAGTCAACGAGGATCTGCCTGCCTGCTCCATACACACCGATTAATAAACATGAAGAAACGCCGGAGGGAAAATATTCACTGCACCCACTTCATCCATTTTTCAGCAGCCTGAAATCAATTCCACACCCTCAACACGGCTTAAAAGTCCGGGTTTACACAACTGATAAGCAATGGAGCACCTCGTTAAATCCACAAGTGGCATTTCCCAGTACATGGAAGGAGGAGACAGGCATGAAGGTCTAAAAGCAGAAGTGAGGAGGAAGCACCTCAACCCTGCCTGCTTCGGCATCGAAGGCATAAATACACTGAGGGTTTTTTGTCCAAAGAACTGCTCTGAAAGGCTCAGCCTCTGCAGAGAGTCATGCAGCAAAGTTTTCAGTTCAAGTTAATGAGAAAGGCTGAAATCAAGGCTAGAATTATTTTTGCCCACAAAGAACATGCAAAGGAGGATTAAAAGCCGACTGTAAAAACCCTATTGGAGCATCCTTCTGTCTTCTACAAAATGTGGGGGGTACCAGCTTCCTACACAGCATTGAATTAAATGAAGAGGCAAGTGCAAATCAGGTCACTTGTGTCTGAGGTTCACCAATGAATACCAATGACAGAGATTAGGATGGAAACACGTGTGAGGAGCTCGCATCTCGTGTCCTGACAACAAAGCCAGTGACCGGAGGGCGGATGATGCCAATTCCCTCTGTTAACCATTATGTCCAAACAAATGTTTTGGGTTCACCTTTGGGGAAAGAAAAAATGACAAAACTTGGGAGTCTGCAGCTTGGGAATGCAGGAAACAGCCCTCAGGGATGCATCTTGCTCTTCTGGAGCATAGAGGTCCTGTACAGAGGACCCAAATCACAAGTGGGAGAGCTCGATGTGCTGGAGGAAGAACTGGAGCTTTCCTTGTCATAGCATCATGGAATGGTTTGGATTGGGAGGGACCCTAAAGCTCATCCAACTCCAACCCCTGCCACAGGCAGAGACACCTTCCACTGGAGCAGCTTGCTCCAAGCCCCTGTGTCCAACCTGGCCTTGAACACTGCCAGGGATGGGGCATGTCCAAAGAGGGCAGAGCAGGGCTCACTCATACAACAGTAAAGATACAGAGGTTGGGAGAGGAAACCCATCCTCAGGAAGCAGAACTGGTCAACGCAGAGCCCAGAGAACAGCTCTGACCATGACCACATTCCTGTTCTCCACCTTTCTATGAGGATTTAGACAGAATTACACTCTGATGCCTATAGAAATTTGGCTCCAGCCTTGCTCAGCCTGCCAGTGTGGTTCACAAACATGGAAGCATCGGCTCACACAAACCCTTAACCCTTTGGGGATTCCTTCCAAAAGATCTCCAAGGTTTCAGAAGGAGAATATCGAACCAATGCTTCCCATCAACACAAAGCAACAGCAATTAATACACAGTGGGGCACTGGCACAGGGTGCCCAGAGAAGCTGTGGCTGCCCCATCCCTGGCAGTGTTGAACACAGGGGCTTGGAGCAAGCTGCTCTAGTGGAAGGGGTCCCTGCCTGTGGCAGGGGTTGGAGGTGGATGGGCTTTAACGTCCCATCATCCCAAACCAGGCTGGGATTCCATGACTCAGCTATTTCCCTACCAGCCTCACCTATCCTCTGTCACAGAATCTTGTAGCTATAACCCCACATGGGCATTATCCCATCAGTTAAAATGACATTACCCTCATATCTTTCTCGATGCTCTCAGGAGCCCCACAGAGAGGTTGCCATTGAAAAGAAGGAGGAAGAGCAATTAAATGGGAAAGCTAATGAACCCAGACCTTGCAGATAGTGTAACGCAGGGTGACAAGTGACTCAGGGAGACACCAGACTTTACATACAAATGATCAAGCTTTTCCCCAGGACCTCCCCTTAAATCATCAGAAATAAGACTATTTTATGCTTTCAGATGAGGAAGAACGTACTGGCTCTTGCAGGACCATCACAGATGAATTGTAAATGTGATTCCAAGTTTTCCTTGCTTTAGGCTCCTCTGCTTCCCAAAATACTTCCCAGAAACTTGCCAAGCACCTCCCCTTGAACAGTTATTACACATTTATGTGCTGCAGAGGTTCCCTACAAGTACCCCTGGGCAATCCAGGTTAATCCACTTGGGAATGGCAGCTAAACAGACCCCAGTCACACAAAGCCCTTTTGTTAAAAGGCATCAGGTTCCTCCTGGTGAAATGAATCCAGCTCTCCCGGGCCTGCCAAGTGCCTGCCAGCTGGGTCAGGCTGCAAGAGGGAAGGGAAAAGAGCTGGGATGGAGCAAGAGACTCCAGGGAATGAGATGCAAGAAGGAGAAGGACCAGGAGAGCAGCAGAGGGGCTTGCCTGAGAATCCTTCCTATAAAGGCAGGGAAGGGGGTGTTGGAGGGTGCTAACTTCCAGTCCTTTCCATGGCAAAAAACAAGTGGAGAAGCAGCAGAAGATCCATGGCACAACCCTGAATCCATGATAGATACAAGACAGAAAAAGGAACTGAGTAAAAGAGACAAGGCTGAGTAGCAAAGGAGACAAGGGAATTCCTGCTGCAAAGACATGGGGAGGCTGGGGGCTCCACCTGGCAAAGCAGGAAAAGCCCTGGGAGAAGGAATGAGGGTATCCAACACATTCACACAATGCCATTGGGATTCCCAGGCTTTACATCCTACCACTTCTCTGGGCACCGTGTGCCAGCACCTCGGCACCCTCCCAGGGAAGAGCTTCTGCCTAAGAGCTCATCTCAGTCTCCCCTTGGGCAGGTTAAAGCCATTCCCCCTTCTCAAGCTGGAGAACATTGCTTGGAGATATAATACGCTGCTTCCCATCTTTGCCTCTTGGATTTCAGTACCATTTATTACCCAGTCGTAACTATGACAGCTCCAGAGCCACTCTACTGAAGGTTCATCAATCACAGCAGCTCATCTGCATATTAATCACCTTCTGGTAGGGAAAATGCTAATAGTGTGAGCTATAACAAACACTTGTAGAGCTTCATGCTTGAAGTCAAACAAGCTACAGGGCACACCGCTTC
Source organism: Pezoporus wallicus (assembly GCF_028554395.1). NCBI lineage: Eukaryota > Metazoa > Chordata > Aves > Psittaciformes > Psittacidae > Pezoporus > Pezoporus wallicus. The sequence continues at coordinate 218,234 of NW_026637385.1, forward strand.
TTCATCCCTGATTCCACACCATCGAGCCGCTCTACTTGCTGCAGGACTGATGCCTAAGTAAAAGCGGACACAAGGAGAACGTTGAAAGGAAAAGCAGGAGGTTCAGGAGCTCACATTGGGGCAGGTAAAGTGAATTGTACCAGTAAGGCAAAAACAAATGAGAGCCCTTAAACTCAACTGAAATGACAGCTTACAGAAGCTCCACGTTAATTACAGTCTGGTCTAATTAAATAGGAAACAGCACTCAAACACTGCTTCTGCTGATGGTCTAAAATCCACTGAAGTAGCGAAGTGGAAGCAGTCGCCAGCCGAGCACAAGGAACCAGGACTTGCTGGAGCACAAACCTGGTGCTGGACACATTTGCAGTGAGATTATTCTCTCCATGTCATAGGATCCCAGACTGGTTTGGGTTGGAAGGGACCTTAAAGCTCCTCCAGCTCAGCACCCTCCCAGGGAAGAGCTTCTGCCCAAGAGCTCAGCTCAGTCTCCCCTCGGGCAGGTTCAAGCCATTCCCAAAAGCAATTTTCAAAGCAATTTGAGGTGGAAGCATCTACTAATCCTGAACTTTATGTTTCTCCTGTGAAAGGTCTATTTTATTTAGCTCTATGTGTTTAATTATCCTCCAGAACAGCTTGTGGCTACATCAGAAACTGATCCACAGCTAAACGACACAAGTTGAAGCAATAGAAATGAAGCACAGAATGCAAGAATTAGGTAGACAGAGCCTGTCATGCAGGAGACTCAGCAACCTTCTTTCAATAACTTCCAAAGGGGAGTTGCCTCTTTTCTCTACAAAGAATAAAACTTATATTGCAAAAGAAGGGAAGAAAATACAACTTTAGGTCTTTCGTTAAGTATTCCAACAAATTCATATTTAAATGCTTTTCTAATACTATTTGCCTAGCAAGGAAAATAGTTCTTTGTTTAAACACTTCTTAACCTATTCTCTACTTTGGGACTTAACTGTAGGAATTCAGCCCCCTGACTCCTTACCTTAAACCTGTGGAATGGGAAAACCAAGTATTAACATGATTCAACTCCTGCTTCGATGTCCTATGTTCAAGCAGTCGCTTGAATCTTTCCTCTTGGATTTCCACTGACATAACTAAGGACCTTCTTATAGATTTTCAAGCCTCATCTGCCTCCAGCTTTATTCCTCCAAGCTCCTCCTGCACATCTGCCCTGATTCCTCTTCATACACCACAGCCTCTGGAAGACAAATGCCTCAAGTCCAATGCGTTGGGGTGAAACCAGACTCATGGGGGCCACCTCACCATGAGCACTACCAGAGGTGGCACAAGCTAGCCAAGGAGGGCAGCAGCTTTATGCATTGAAGTGCATTGGAGTGACTGACCAACATGTTATTTTAGAAGCTAACATCCTATTAATGTTGATGCTCAACTTAGAACAGAATCACAGAATCAACCAGGTTGGAAAAGACCTTCAGGATCATCCAGTCCAACCGTTCCCAGCACTGCCAAGGCCACCACTGCCCCATGGCACTGAGGCCTCGTCTCCATGGGGTGTGAACCCTTGCAGGGACGGTGCCTGCAGCCCTGCCCTGGGCAGCCTGTTCCAATGCCTGAGCACCCTCTGGGGCAGGAATTGTTCCTCAGCTCCATCTAAACCTGCCCTGGTGCAGCTTGAGGCCGGTTCCTCTTGTCCCATCCCTTGTTCCTTGGGAGCAGAGCCCAGCCCCTCCTGGCTCCATCCTCCTCTCAGGCACTTGTAGGCAGCCATCAGGTCCCCCTGGCCTTCTCTTCTCCACACTGAAACCCCCAGGTCCCTCAGCCCTTCCCCATCACACTTGGGCTCCAGGCCCTGCACCAGCTCCGCTGCCCTTCTCTGGCCCCACTCCAGCCCCTCAGTGTCTCTCTTGCAGTGAGGGGCAATGACTTCAGAATGCAGTCATGTGGAATACATTCACCTAAACCTGAGATCACCCTCTGAAATTCTCCTTCCAGAAGGCTCAAGGTACAAACTCCACCCAACCCACACCTCAATACTGAAATAGAATTGTCTTAGCAAGTGTCAGAAAGCTTCTTCAACATTCACTTTTGTATGAAAGCACACAGAGAAAATCTACTCTGAATGGATATTAAGGGGGAGCTTTGAGCACACACCAAAAGGAAAAGTGGGAGAGGAGCAGACTCTTGTCCAAACCCTCCTTGTGCTGAAAAGCACAAAACTGCTTGTACTTCTAGTATAGGAAAATAACTGCACTCCTGAGCTCCTTCAATCACCCAAGCACTGCTGGAGCCTGCAGTCCTCTCACAATAGGGATAGTTTTGAAGAGCCTGTTACTCACAGAGACATTTTCTTTTGCAAGCCTCTTGTGTTTTGACCGTGAGACCAAAGGTCCCCCAAGCTCCTGTATCTGCAACAAAGCAGCATGCGGCAATTTGATGGGGGAAAAGAAAGGGTGAATAAGAACAGGGCAAAACACCTTTGAGGAACTCTGCTCCCCAGGGTCTCAGACAGGTCTCCTCACAGCCCTACTGATGTACCAGCTGAAAGAGCCACCTAAGTCAGTGAGGATATATTGTAAATGAAGTAGCTGAGATCATCTGACATTGATTTCCCTTTGCTGTTGACCATCCTGCTCCACAAAAGCCCATTCCCAAGCGATTTCACACATTAGGTAGAAGCCAACACATGCAACTGGCAATGCAAAGGTAAGTCTTAGCACAACATGACACTTGAAGTGTTAGAAGGAGTCTCCCAAGGCTGGTTTAGTAGGGAGTTTACACGAGCAGAAGAAGACATGATGAACATAATCCATAGGGAAAACCACAGACACACCTCAGCTGAGGTTTTCTTCTTCTGAAGCATTGCTCCTCTCTGAGCTCAGTTCTTTGGTTCCCCACTAATAACATAATTATGGTACACATATTTCCATGTCCTTTTCAAGTGTTCAAAATGACATTTTAGACAACGCGATTCTGAAGACGGACTTGAACCAGACCTCAGCCTTGCTGATCAACACAAGAAGAACTCAAGCAAAGCATAATGTGAATGCAAAACAAGATCCGTAATCATGGCACTTAAATCACCACCTGTAACAACAATATATCCCAGTGTCTATGGGACCTGCACCTCCGCAGGAGAATGACTCCAGCACACGCTCACACTCAGTTCAGGTCCATATAAGACCTCCAGCAACTCCTTGTGTGTTTTGTTGGTCTAAAGAACCCCCCTTTTGACCCTTTTCTTTAGGATTTCCAGGACATCCTTACCTTATGAATTCAGATCCAGTTCTCCTCACTAACCTCTACTGCACTGGCTTTGCTGAAGAGCTTTCCCTACAAGCCACATTCCCATCTGGCTCCCTATGGGAACTCTTTCTCCCTTCATTAAGGGATGAAGCACTCATTAATGATCATCTGCTCCCAGCACTGAGTACAGACATAGATGGAAGAGCCATTGGACACTGGTCCTACCTGTGTATGCCATGTTCTTCGGGTTTCCATAGGGAGCCCCAGGTTGGACGGGGCTGTAAACAGGGTTCATGATGGAAGACTGGGAACTCTGAGGACAAAAGAAAAGCAGAGGTGAGACGATTGCTTTACGTTAGCTCCAGAGGTATCTTCTTGCAGAGAGTCTCTTGCTACATGATAGAATCACTGCGTTATAATTCAGGACACGAAGAGCTGCGAAGGGAAGGATTTACAGTGAGGCATTACAACCACATAGCATATTTAATAATTGAGGTTATGGAGCTCTCAGTTAATTCCCCAAACTTCTTCACTGCTGTATATTCTGCCTACAAACGTACCCAGAGCAGATTAATTTTACACATCCCTGCCTTCAGGGGTCCGGACTCATGACCCCACTTCTGGCTTGCCATGAACAAAGAGGAGAAGGTGGAGATTCAGGCAAGGAATTCTCCCTGCTTGAGGAGCTCGTCATTGCTGGGTGATAAAAACAACCCCAGCGCAGACCTGACCTTTCAGATAAAAGACCATTTGCTGCTGGTGAGATGGAGGGTGGCAAACATGTGGGAGCTCTCAGTGTGAGCTGGCTCCAATAAGTTCGAGCCCAAGGCTGGGGTCCTGTGTGAGGCTGAGCTGGGTGCCCAGTGCCCCCATCACACCCCACCACTAGGGTCCACATCCCATGTCCCACATGGGGAGATGCAGTCACAGATCAAAGACAAGCATAGAACCATAGAATCGCAGCCTGGTTTGGCTTGGAAGGGACCTTAAAGCTCCTCCTGTTCCAACCACTGCCATGGGCAGGGACACCTTCCACTAGAGCAGCTTGCTCCAAGCCCCTGTGTCCAACCTGGCCTTGGGATGGGGCAGCCAGAGCTTCTCTGGGCAGGCTGTTTCTGTTCCAATAAAGAGCTGCTTCCTTAGATCCAACCTAAATCTCCCCTGTGTCTGTTTGAACCCATTCTCCCTTATCCTACCATTACAGTCCCTGTTAAAGAGTCCCACTCCAGCATCCCTGTAGCCCCCTTCAGACACTGGAAGCTGCTCTGAGGAGCAATGAGATTTTAACAGCCTTTGTGCTTCTCCCCCAGTACGGATGATGAGGCAGGGCTGGGTTTGCTCCTTGTTTTATTTAGAGGAAAGCCAGGAACTTGGGAATTCGTGTCTCCTCACTGTCAGCGAAGCAAGCGGCTCAGTTAATTATCTTAATGAAGCACATTCTCACTTCTGATGAATGGGAAAATCAGTCATTAAGCTTTATTAGGCTCCCCATTTGTCTCCACCGCCATCGAGTGACAACTTCACACACGAAGCTCAGCGCTCTTGCTGCAGAACGCGAGGGTTTTGTCTCTAAATGTATTATCTGACACTTCCTACCTAAACCCACTCTTCCCGAGCAAGCCTCTCCTGATGGATGGGCAATTTGTTAGGGCATTTCCTCCTTCCTCTTCACCTCAGGATAGGAAAGGAGTCAAATGGTAAACGCTGGCACCAAGGGACTTGACAACACTCACTGCTAAATTATTTGGCCATCCCTCCACCCCCGAGTTAGCCCAGAAGGAGCAATTCCCACAGCAAAGGGAGTCACAGAGATGAAAAATGCTGGAAGAGGACATAGATTTCATGAGTAAATCACTAACGTAAGACCAAGAGGAAAATGAACACAACACTTTCCATCCATGAGACATTAGAGATGGGATTTACGTTCCAGGATAAGGATTTTAGGGCCATTTGGTCCTCGTGTCACCAGGCTGTGCTGTGAGCCAGTCCCTGGCAAATGGATCCTTGCTTTATGGCTTCAGTTCTCCTTTTCAGGGTAAAACCCAACGTCATCCATCTCTGAGATAGGGAACATGCATTATGTGACACCTAGACATCACTGCTTACAACAAATTCCATCTTCATAGAATCCCAGCTTGGTTTGGGTTGGAAGGGACCTTAAAGCTCATCCAGTTCCAACCCCTGACACAGGCAGGGACCTTACCCTAGAGCAGCTTGCTCCAAGCCCCTGTGTCCAACCTGGCCTTGAACACTGCCAGGGATGGGGCAGCCACAGCTCCTCTGGGCACCCTGTGCCAGCGCCTCAGCACCCTCACAGGGAAGAGCTTCTGCCTAAGAGCTCAGCTCAGTCTGTGCCAGGAGTTAAAGGGGGGCTACAGGGAAGATGGAGACTCCCTTTGGACAAGGAGTCCCATGGGGAAGCCTAGGGGCGATGGGCACAAGTTACTGCTGGGGAGATTCCCACTGGACACAAGAGGGAAATGCCTCCCAATGAGAACAAGCAGCCATTGGAATAATGTCCCCAGGGAAGCGGTGACTCCCCAGTGCTGGACACTGTTAAGATGGGGCTGCACAGGGTGCTGGGCATCCAGTCTGGGTCATGCTGTGCCTGGAAAGCTTGGAGCAGATGATCCTTGAGGTCCCTTCAACCTGGGATTCAATGATTCAATCAGACATGATCAGGCAATCAAAGCACTTTGTGCTAAGATTCCTTTGGTTACACCCTCTGCACATCGAGGTCTTCCTTTGAACCAGATTTAGTCTGGTTTGCAGCCTGGGCCCCAGCTGACACATGGTTTGACACTGCCTAAGGGACATCACCAGTATGGCCACCACCGATACAGATTTCTGGGTCCCAAGAGACATTGGAGAATGTGTGACAGGCAACTGGAGTGAAGCTCTGGAAGGAATCTGGTCCCCACACGCCAAGCTCACTACATAGACAGAAACAACCAGTCAATGGGAGTCACCTTCAAAGGGCAGTTCAGTTCTGAAGTGAAACACTAGGAATACATATAGCCCAGGGTTACTACTAGTCAAGATGCTTCAAGTAGTAGATGTCACAAATAGGACTTGAGAGACAAAGGTGTTAGAGGGTTGCAGAGATTTCCTGGCTATAATTAACTGTTAAATCACTACTAGGACTCTTCAAGCCCAGACAAGAAATGCCCAGTGGGGCAGGGAGTGTGACAGGCATTTATAGACACTAAACCACAGATGCCCTGGGGAAGGTGGAGGGGCAGCAATCACACACTCCTCATAACCCAAGCAAGCGGAGGCATCAGAAGAAGTAAGGGTGTTGTAGGTTCAAAGCAAGCCGCTTGCCTCAGTGCGTCCCCTGCAGCCAAGATGGTGGCATTTGGAAAGCATCCCAAGGGATAGAGCAATTCCTCCTCTTGCCCAGACACCCTTCCAGACAGGCTTTTAGGCAGCAAGGACCTTCAACCATGCAGCCATCCTTGTGTGCCCAAGAGGAAAACCAATATCCAGGCTCAGTTTTCACGGCCTGGACACCCAACTAAGAGTATGATGCCTGACACTGGACCATGCTCCCAACAAATGTGCCTATGGTGCTGTATGCCTGGGAACACTGGGAGATCCCCACACCAGTTCTTAATGTATCATTAAATCATGGAACCCCAGCCTGGTTTGGGTTGAGGGGACCTTAAAGCTCCTTCAGTTCCAACCCCTGCCACGGGCAGGGACCCCTTCCACTGGAGCAGCTTGCTCCAAGCCCCTGTGTCCAACCTGGCCTTGAGCACTGCCAGGGATGGGGCAGCCACAGCTTCTCTGGGCACCCTGTGCCAGTGCCTCAGCACCCTCCCAGGGAAGAGCTTCTGCCTAAGAGCTCAGCTCAGTCTCCCCTCGGGCAGGTTCAAGCCATTCCCCTTGGCCTGGCCCTATAGGCCCTTGTCCAAAGCCCCTCTCCAGCTTTCCTGGAGCCCCTTTGGGCACTGGAAGGCCGATGCAGCCCAGATAAAGTGGTAACAGCACCGAACAAGGCACTTAAGCAATGCAGCTGTGACACCATTTCAGATCTTTAAGGTTCCTTCCAACCAAAACCATTCCATGATTCTATGATTTTCTGGGTGTCAAGAGTACAAATAAATCATAATTTGGTGAGAACTACTGCATCCATCTGGCTTGCTTTAGGTAAATGGTAAAACACTCTTAGTGAGAAGGAAGAAAGAAAATGCTTTTTAGCTAGGATACAAAGATTATAATCATTACAGGGGTTTGAGTGCATTGTGAGGAAGAGGCTGGTGCTTCGTCTCTGCTTGGTATGCAGGGTGTTATCTCCAGCCAGCACGAAGGAGTTCATGCAAACAGCATTTCAGATGGATGCTTTTCTTTCTTTCCAGAATCTAGCATTAAAGCACATTTAGATGAGCTTCCAATACATCCTGCAAGACAATATCATCCCAAAATCCATTTAAAAGTCATTACAGGCACCACATTGTGCCATTCGAAAAGCTACAATGGAATGGGAATAAAACAGGATTAGCAAAATTAAACCTCCTTCACCCCAATAACTTGCAGCACTTGCTTGTGGCCATGAATACACAACGAAAAGACCAACAGGAATTCATTATAAACAGGCAAACACCAGTATTTCTCTATTGCACAGAGCTTCCCCTGCATCCTAATCCCCCCAACAGTGATGCTCACAAGCTGCTGAGGCTCCAGCAAGGAGCTGAAGGAGGAGCTCCAGCAGGAATGCCATGGGAATAAGCTGTTAGCAAACAGTCTCAGGATACTTTCTGCCTGTAACCTGGTTACATTTTCATCCCTTTTCTCTTCCCTATGCAAGTACATGACATGCTCCCACTGCACTAGGAAATGACTTGATGAAGGGCAAACAGCAATACAAGAGAGGTCGGTGGTCGGGTGGCCACCATGCCATGAGCAGGCCAACGTGCCACTCAAAGCACGTTTGCACAGGGGATCTCCAAGCAGCACAAGAAGGGAAATGAAAATGCTTGTGCTGGGATGAGCTTTAAGGTCCTTCCAACCCAAACCATTCCACGATTCTGTGATGCTCTTCCTCGAGGAGCACTCGGAGCACTCAATGGCCAGCACAGGCATCGCCACCACCTTCCATCCACTGCAGACTCAACTCAAAAGGAACATCTTACCCTGGTTATTGTTAGGTTACTTCATGCCATTGAAAACACCGTGACCACCTTGGCTGCTTCTCAAAGACATTCACATCTTCCAATCCTGGTGGGTACCAGTGAATTTGAACATATGAACAAGCTTTAACCCAAGTATTTCTATGCACACATTGGCGGATCTTGCATCTAAAACCCCCTTCCCACTCTGATATACAGAACTATAGGTGTTTCCCACTTCTACCACATAGAGGGAAAGAAACATGACATTGAAGATGAAAAACTCCTAAAGGAATAAACCTGGCATGCAGGATTCAGCAAGTTTTTGCAGTTATTCTCCTTTTCCCTTCAGACTAAGCAAATAAAATCATCATAATAATAAAACATATTTAACTGGGTTCTTAGAACAGTGACACGGACAGATCAGAGAACCACGGACTGCTTTGAGTCGAAGTGAACTTAAAGCTCATATATTCCCAACCCCTGCCATGGGCAGGGACCCCTTCCACTGGAGCAGCTTGCTCCAAGCCCCTGTGTTCAACCTGGCCTTGAACACTGCCAGGGATGGGGCAGCCACAGCTTCTCTGGGCACCCTGTGCCAGCGCCTCAGCACCCTCACAGGGAAGAGCTTCTGCCTAAGAGCTCAGCTCAGTCTCCCCTCGGGCAGGTTCAAGCCATTCCCCTTGGCCTGGCCCTACAGGCCCTTGTCCCAAGCCCCTCTCCAGCTTTCCTGCAGCCCCTTCAGGCACTGGAGCTGCTCTCAGGTCTCCCCTTCAGGAGCCTTCTCTTCTCCAGGCTGCCCCAGCCCAGCTCTCTGAGCCTGGCTCCAGAGCAGAGCTGCTCCAGCCCTCGCAGCAGCTCCATGGCCTCCTCTGGCCTCGCTCCAACAGCTCCACGTCCCTCTTGTGCTGCTGCCCCAGAGCTGGATCAGGGCTGCAGGGGGGTCTCCCCTTCACACAGCAGAAGGGCAGGACCCCCTCCCTGAGCTGCTGCTCACGCTCTGGGGGTGCAGCCCAGCACAGAGGGGGGTTCTGGGCTCAAGCCGGGTCATGGGGAGCTTCTCCTCACCCAACACCCCAAGTCTTCCTCCTCAGGGCTGCTCTCAATGTGTTCTCTGCAGCTGCAGCTGTGCCTGGGATTGCCCCGATGCAGGGGCAGGACCTCGCACTTCGCTTTGTTGAACGTCATGAGGTTGGTGCTTGCCACCTCTCAAGTGGTCTCTCTGGATCCCTTCCATTCCCTCCAGCTATGTTCCTTCTTTCCCCCTCAAAGAGTAAGGAGGAGCCACAACACAAAGTGATTTCCCAGAACTAACACCTCCTTATTAATTCCCTCCTTTTTCAGCTAAGCCATGCCGAGGATGTGAGTGAACAAATCTCATCTGAAGGAAGACGTTTGACTTTTGCAGACCTTGGTCAAGAACCAAGTCAAAGCTGACACAATCATAGTTCTGCTTTCATTAATACAATAAAACACCCTTTAAAACCAAATCAATTCAAAGAGGGAAAGCAATGAAAAGCCAAACTCCACAAGAAATCTGAGGTTTCCATTAGCAGTGAATTATTAATGGCTCCTCTTGTTTGTACCATATCAGATTCACTTTTACCTCTTCCACTCTGCTCCAGCTTTACCTTGATGTTTATAGCGATCGATCCAGGGCATCATTCCAGAGCCTGATTATTGCTTTTTTCTCCTGCAGTTCTCTTAGGTTTTCACTTTCAAAGGTAATTTCAGCTCTTTTCCAGCCTTGTTTTACCTAAATCACTGCAAACTCTGTACCACAAACTCCAGCTCCCCAGGACCTGCAGCACTCCATAAACTCACACAGCCGGAGCAGAAGGGTCACCCTGGTCTTCAAACCATCCTGCAGATGCATCTATTGATACTCATATATTGACATCCCCATTTACACAGCCCCCACGCAGTGGAACCTAACAGCAAAAGTCAGGCAAGGAGCTTTGCTTCTATCCTAAGACAACATCAGCTGTTTCAGACAGGGTTTCTACACTTGATTTCAGGCTTGTTCTCCAGCTCCCAGTCATGGCCTGGAGCCCTGTTTTGTTTTTCTGGGAGCATTCCCAGTGGCAATGAAGCTGTGCAGAGAAGCAGCAGTTTGGGAATGCTTTAGCAGTCGATGTTACTGCACGCAGGCGTGTCTGCACTGATGTGAACCAGATGTGGGATGCACGTCTGCATCCGTCTGTGCCTGCCCCATCCCCGGCAGGTTGGACACAGGGGCTTGGAGCAAGCTGCTCTAGTGGAAGGGGTCCCTGCTCGTGGCAGGGGTTGGAGCTGGAGGAGCTTTAAGGTCCCTTGAACCCAAACCACTCTGGGATCCCATGGCTGTAATGCAGCTGGTGATGAACACAACATCATTTGTGTACAGTCTTTCATGAGGCTCTGAACGTGACTTAATGGCATTACTCATGACTTACGCTGATGTTGTGTTACCTTCATAGATGCCCTGTGTCACGCAGCAGTGGAAGGCGTTTGTATGTGGCAAACACATACAAAGACACATAGCCAGGGCTTCAGCAATGAGCTGCTGTCCCCTGCTGTCCCCTCCGCCAGGGATGTCACCAGTGAGGACTACATCAACAGGAGAGAGGAGACAGGAATGGCAAGATCCTAGAATCATGGAATGGTTGGGGTTGGAAGGGACCTTAGAGCTCCTCCAGCTCCAATATCCTAACATGGGCAGGGGCACCTTCTACTAGAGCAGCTTGCTCCATGCTCTGCCCAGCCTGGCCTTGATGACCACCAGTGGGACAGTGCTCACAGATGAAACTCAAGCTGTTCAGCTGAAGCTGACACTGATCGAAGGAAAGAATTAAACCAACTGGAAATGCCATAGAGAGAGGGATTCCAGCCCAGCACTTGACATACCCAATGTCAAAGACCAGCAAAAGGAAAACACAAATGAGCTGCATCATTTACAGTCCTATAGCATCTCCCTCGAAATGCAGGCTGTAGCACCCATCTATTCACTGAGGAGACACAGGAGGCCAACTGGGAACACCTAGCCAAGCCCTTAAGGGGCCACATTCCCATCACCTATTGCCTATTGTAAGATAAATAACTAAATAACCCCACATCTTTCACTGGAGAGAAGTTATCCATCTATAACAGGAACCAGCCCTCGCGTCCTCACTGTATGACAAATTAAGTGGGTAATTTATAAGCATGAAGCAGCTCTTGAATGTGCTGATCTCAGCCCGTCCAACACCAAATGCTGAGGCAGGCAAAATCTTGACCTTTCTTTTGCTGATGTTTATGATTTACTTAAAAACCAGAGGATCCAAAAGGTAATGACGGATGATCACAGAATCATAGAATCACAGAATGGTTTGGGTTGGAAAGGACCTTAAGATCATCCAGTTCCAACCCCCCTGCCATGGGCAGGGACACCTCACACTAAACCATGGCACCCAAGGCTCTGTCCAACCTGGCCTTGAACACTGCCAGGGATGGAGCATTCACAGCCTCCCTGGGCAACCCATTCCAGTGCCTCAGCACCCTCACAGGAAAGAACTCCTTCCTTACATCCAATCTGAACTTCCCCTGTTTCAGTCTGAACCCATCACCCCTTGTCCTGTCACTGCAGTCCCTGATGAAGAGTCCCTCCCCAGCATCCTTGTAGCCCCCTCCACACACTGGAAGCTGCTCTGAGGTCTCCACACAGCTTCTCTTCTCCAGGCTCAACAGCCCCAGTGTTCTCAGCCTGGCTCCATACAGGAGCTGCTCCAGTCCCTGCTCATCCTCGTGGCCTCCTCTGGACTTGTTCCAACAGTTCCATGTCCTTATGTTGAGGACACCAGAACTGCACACAATGCTCCAGGTGAGGTCTCACAAGAGCAGAGCAGAGGGGCAGGATCACCTCCTTCGCCCTGCTGGTCACGCTCCTTTGGATGCAGCCCAGGATACGGTTGCTTTCTGGGCTGCGAGCGCACACTGAAGCCGGCTCATGTTCATTTTCTCATGGACCATATGATGCCAAACAGCACGTTACAAAACAAGGAAGGAAATCGTATCCTAGCCTGAGAAAGGCAGAGACAGGCAAGGAAGACAAAGAGCACCTGGAGCCTGAATATGGCATATATTAAACATATCTATATATTGAATTATTTGAATTGGGCAGAGCTTATAGAAACACCTTTATGGGCCTCAGAACATGAGAAACGAGTTCAGCAATGAGAAAACCTGATGGCAGCACAGCTGACGTTCTATGGGCCTACTTCCAGAGCAAGAAATATCTGTATACAGATGGATCCTGGGCTTTGTAGCTTTAAGACTGATGGGTTCCACCAGCAGGGAACCAATACATTGAGGTATTCTTTATGTATGTAACAGACCTGTCCCTGTGTGTCCAAACCCATTCTCAGCTCTCAAACGTCTTCCTTGGTATATTCCTATTAACTTCTTCAACGTGAGGCCTTGCTGACTCTCGCTTTTGAAATGAACCTGCTGTAACTTCAGGTCTCTGGTTCTCTCCAACTGAGCACATCCTGCTCCAGCTGATTATCCCAATGCTTTCATCTTCCCAATCCCACTTCCCTGTATTTGACTGAAACAACAGGACACAGTTTGAAGACTCCTCTCTGCTCCTTTCGCTCCACAAATGATGTGTTGGGAGATTCAGGTTGGCCATTAAGAAAAGCCTTTTGGTTATGGGGGTGCTGTGCCACTGGAGCAGGGTGACCAAAGATCTGCTGCAGTTTTCATTGCCAGGTTGGACAGGGCTTTCACCAGCACCAGCCTGGGTCAATTATGACCCTGAATAAACCAGTAACCATAGAATCCCAGCCTGGTTTGGGATGGAAGGGACCTTAAAGCTCCTCCAGCTCCAACCCCTGCCATGGGCAGGTACACCTTCCACTAGAGCAGCTTGCTCCAAGCTCATTCTTATCCCTACAGGCCCTTGTCCAAAGCCCCTCTCCAGCTTTCCTGCAGCCCCTTTAGGCACTGGAGCTGCTCTCAGGTCTCCCCTTCACACAGCAGAGGGGCAGGATGCCCTCCCTGAGCTGCTGCTCACGCTCTGGGGGTGCAGCCCAGCACACGGGGGGGTTCTGGGCTCAAGCACACACTGAAGCCGGGTCATGGGGAGCTTCTCCTCACCCAACACCCCAAGTCCTTCTCCTTGGGCTGCTCCATCCAGTCTCCCCCAGCCTGTGTCTGTGCTCGATTCCTGAGGTCCCTTCCATCCTGCGTTCTATGACACCATCACACCAAGTTGAAGATGTGAACAGTGCATCCGAATCATGGCGCTGCACGAGCTCCTGTTTTCATTTCATTTTCTTTTCCAGTGGGTCAAACGAAACTGCATCAACCAATTTCTAACAGAAGAAACTCTCAACAGCAGAAAAGGCCCCGTTACCCTCAAAGCCAGGCTTTCATTTATGCGTTGCTCCATAATTTCCAACCGCCACCACTAATGACCCTCCTTCTCTGTTTGCAATTAGAACCCTCACTATGGGAGAATCAGCTCCCAACCATATCCCGAATATTGGAAACATCACTCCTTCCCACGCACTGCAACGGGAGGAAGAGCTAAATCTGTTTCAGAGTGGGTTAGGCCTTATAAAGGCAACACACCACAAATACAGTACTGCTGGAATTCAAATCAGATGAGGGCAGAGATGTGATTTTACTTACACATGGGTCAGAAGCCTCTTGGCTCAGTTTGGTCAAATCCATCACACTGCAGGTTTTGAGTGTGATTTATGACTTCCAGTCATGGTTGGTCCTCTGACCACCCCCTTCCAGCTCCTGCAGGCTTTCTTCTGTGGTCCAGACTGGAAACCCAGTGCTGGGTTCAGGAGCAGGAGGATGATGGAGCCATCCTCCGCCCCAGCCCCATTCTCCTGGCAGGCAGCAGAGCAAATCCCTCCCTGCCATCTCTTTTCCCTTACTCACGTTGTTGATGCAGGAACAAAGATGGGATATAGACACTGGGGAAATGAGTGCAAATGGAGGGGATGAATCCTCTCCAATAGGCCCTTCCTCCTTAACTATTTTGCAATCTCTGTTGTAAAACAAAGCTGCACCGGGGAAGACGAAGGAGAGCGCAGGCTGAAGCTGTGAGCAGAAAGGGAGCTTTGGCAAGAGGTCTGTTTATCATCCCCTTTTTGTAGTTTCATGTTGGCAAGAGGAACTGCATTAAGAGCCCAGGAGACTGAAAGCGTTTCCTACCCATAGGACAGGCACACACCGGAATTGTTCACTCTGCTTGGAAATCAATCACTCTACATGGAACTGCAGACCCCAGTTTTATAGAATCCCAGCCTGATTTGGGTTGGACGGGACCTCAAAGCTCCTCCAGCTCCCACCCCTGCCACGGGCAGGGACCCCTTCCACTGGAGCAGCTTGCTCCAAGCCCCTGTGTCCAACCTGGCCTTGAGCACTGCCAGGGATGGGGCAGCCACAGCTTCTCTGGGCACCCTGTGGAGCCAACCTTCAGCATCCTCCCTCCCTGTCATGGAGGTACCACCTCTATCCCCATCATCCCTCCCTCTGCACATACTCCCTGCTGTTTTAGTACGTATCCAATTCTCATCATATCTAAACTCTTTACTACTCAATATTTCTTCTATGCACTCTGAGCCTCTACAGCTTGATGCTGCAAAAGTACATGGTAAAATGACCTATAACAGCGTAAGAGAAAGGGAGTTTGCATCAGATGGCCATGATCAACCACTTGACATCTTTAAATGAAGGCTACATGGTTATAAAGCTGTAGTAGGTCTCAAACACAAGTCATACATTCAAAACAGCACTTACCCAAGGCTAGCAGCAGCCTCTACACAAGAAACTGGAGACCAAGACTGCAGATGCATGCTACTACCCTATAATGCCTGCAATATCCATTCAATTTGTGTATTTGTTTCATAATCACTGCAAAAGCCAGGAATTCTTGTCCAGCCTGCCATTCCCAAGGATTCTGCAGCACTTTCATTCACCTCCACAGTCAGGTTTCCAGTGAATATCCCCAGCCCAGGAGGCCAGACCCAGCAATGCTTTTGCAACACACACAAAGCAAAGGGCTGAATGGCCACAGCAAGTCAACAATCCATGCTTTGCGTGGATTTCTGGACTCTCCTTCCCAAATTAAAGAGTGGGAAGAGATTCAATGGAGTCTGAAGGAGTTTATAGCTTGCAGTTTGTAGCAACAGGAGAGAACTGCTGAATTCTAAGCCTATGACTTAGACCAGTCAGACCCAGCTTCCCTTTCTTGTTTCCCATCCATGGGGATAAGGCCAGTTTGGGGGTTGAATGGCACTCAAAGCAGAGAGTTATTCACTCCTTCCTTCAAATAACAGCATATGGTGACATTAAAAACCACCTAAAAAAGGTCTTTGGGGTCTTTGGGAAATATTTAAAAGGCAAAGCTGACTCTGATGCAGCTCAGCAAATACGGGTCTTCATACATGAACGTTTCTATTCAAATTGATTTCTCCCACTGTAAGGTCAAGGATACGTGGGGCTACTTGAACAACCAGAGCTCCTGCATCCGTGCACAGGAAAAACACCAGTCCTTGCTTAAAACAGTCATCATTAGGTAAGGAAATCCAATACAAGATGATGCTCCCAGTGGCTAAGAGCGAAGCTGGGTTTCCAACCACAATGACCAGTATCTATGATAAAAGCAATAGCAAATAAGTGAACACGTGTAGACGAGGCTCTCAGTGCCATGGGTCAGTGGTGGCCTTGGCAGTGCTGGGCAATGGTCGGACTGGATGAGTTTAAGGGTCTTTTCCAACCTGGTTGATTCCATGATTCCATGTTCACCTGTCAAAGGATATTGTGCAGTGTTGAAACTCAAGAGAGCATCCAGCAGTGATAGGATTAGTTTAATTCACTATCAGTCATATCTGCTTTGGCGTGAAGGATGCTGGAGCCTCCACACCAAGAGCCACGACACCTTCAACACAGCAGGATAAGAATCCTCTTTTCTACCAGTCCGTGTCCCTTCGATGCTACAACTCCACTGCCGACACAAGAAAAATGTCTTAAAGTTTCCATTTCCCACAAAATGCCTTCATTTCAGGTTAATTCCTATTATAAAGAACCAATTCTGAAGTTCAAAGGAAGCAGGGAACTTCTGGTTGTTAAATATCACCTGCAGAGAAGAGGTAAGCCCAGATTTTACACTCGTTCCATCGCAACTCAAACATGAGTCTACAAAGCCTGTTCAACGATCAGCCTGCCTCAGCTTTCTGCATGTGCAAGACCATTTCAGTAGTATTTTAAGCACAAACACAAAAGCTGCACTGAAGACAGAACATGTATGTTCAGGCAATGGCCTTCTCCAAATTAAACTCTACCATCTACCTGCATCTTTGCACCATAAATAATGTAACAGAAGACACCAAAACATGCACTTGCTGCTGCCTTGTGCCAAAGCCAACAGCAAACCAAGAGCTTGTGCATGTTCAAACAGACAATGAGGGAGGTATCAGAGAGCAGCTCAGGGAGGGGATCCTGCCCCTCTGCTGTGTGAAGGGGAGAACCCCCCTGCAGCCCTGATCCAGCTCTGGGGCAGCAGCACAAGAGGGACGTGGAGCTGTTGGAGCGAGGCCAGAGGAGGCCATGGAGCTGCTGTGAGGGCTGGAGCAGCTCTGCTCTGGAGCCAGGCTGAGAGAGCTGGGCTGGGGCAGCCTGGAGAAGAGAAGGCTCCTGAAGGGGAGACCTGAGAGCAGCTCCAGTGCCTGAAGGGGCTGCAGGAAAGCTGGAGAGGGGCTTGGGACAAGGGCCTGTAGGGCCAGGCCAAGGGGAATGGCTTGAACCTGCCTGAGGGGAGACTGAGCTGAGCTCTTAGGCAGAAGCTCTTCCCTGTGAGGGTGCTGAGGCGCTGGCACAGGGTGCCCAGAGAAGCTGTGGCTGCCCCATCCCTGGCAGTGTTCAAGGCCAGGTTGGACACAGGGGCTTGGTGCAAGCTGCTCTAGTGGAAGGGGTCCCTGCCCATGGAAGGGGGTGGAATTGAAGGAGCTTTAAGGTCCCTTCCAACCCAAACCAGGCTGGGATTCTATGATTACCCATGACCAATAATTTAATTGTTCTTAGATTTCAGTGCTATTTCACAACACACTTAGGTGTAGGCACCCCTAAACCTGGGTTTAGGCACAGAGAGGTGTCTGAAGCCTCACAGCTTTACCTTCTAAACTCTACAGAACAAAGTCTTTTGTACGTTCCACAAAGACCCCAGCATCCATTAGACAGTAATTACAGGATTTACAGATGCACACCCCTTATTTATGCATTTGGAAAAAGCAAAAGGAAGAAAATCAGGCCTTTGATTTGCAACCAATTTGTGCCACATTTATTTTCATGCTGGTAAGCATCATCTCTGCACATAATAACCCTCCTGCCATCATTTCTTCATAACAATTCAATTCACTTCTTAAATTAGCTCCATCAATCATACAACAGGTACACGCCACCTCCTCAAGAGATTCCCTTTCTCCCAATCTTTGCTCTGCTCTGACAATGCCCAAATTGATGTTACCTGTGATGACAAACACAGCCTGGCAGGGGCCTCACCTTGGTCAGATGCACTCGAATGAATTCCTAACTCTGGTTTTACATGCCTGGAAAGAAACTCATTCCCAGCGTGCTGTAAAATATTGGGTAGAAACACCAAAAGGAGGATGGAGCCAGGAGGGGCTGGGCTCTGCTCTCTGCTCCCAAGGAACAAGGGATGGGACAAGAGGAACCGGCCTCAAGCTGCACCAGGGCAGGTTTAGATGGAGCTGAGGAACAATTCCTGCCCCAGAGGGTGCTCAGGCATTGGAACAGGCTGCCCAGGGCAGGGCTGCAGGCACCGGCCCTGCAAGGGTTCACACCCCGTGGAGACGAAGCCTCAGTGCCATGGGGCAGTGGTGGCCTTGGCACTGATGGGGTAAAGGTTGGACCGGATGAGCTTAAAGGGCTTTTCTAACCTGGTTGATTCCATGATTCTATGAAACAGAGCTCCTGGTTTCCACTGAATGATTAATTCAGTTGTAAGAGACGATTCCAACATGGAATAACGAAGCCTGAGATCTAGAAAGAGTTAAATACACAGTTAGGGCTGTAAATCCCTACAGCCCTTCAGGCTGCATGTGCATCCTCTGGAAGAGCAGCGCTAAGACACCCGACAATGTGACGGGCACAGAAAACAGAGGGAGAGCACAGGGCAGGACCCAAGTGATCTTCACATCAATTGCCAGGCAACACGAGGGAGAAAAACGCCCTTGGTGGAAAGAAGAGGAGGGCAAATTGTGACAGTAATCACGACCTCCATGACCAGGAGAGCCTGGGAACATACATTTGATACAGACAGAGCGTTTGTTCAAGGTACCCCCTTCTTTCTTTCATCCCCTCCCCAAAAGACTTCTTTCAAATAGTCTGGTTATTCCTTTTCAATTCATGATACACGTTAAATCTTGTTATTAGATATTAATGTTCAATTTCTTTATGTATATGAATGCGCTTAGACAGAATGGTGCATGTCCCTGCTCACTGCAAGGGGGGATGGACTAGACGACCTTTAAAGATCCCTTCCAACCCCAACCATTCTACGATTCTGTGTGTTTAGAAGTGAGAGCGCAGTGAATGACACCCCATAAAGCATCTCAAGATACACTTCCATGTGTTACCAGGGCTGGGATATCCTCACCAGCATCCTTCAGCGTGCACAACGCTCCTAATCCAATCCCAGAGGAAGACCCACGACGCATAGAGAGGAAGATGCACTTCACACTTCCCTGTTTTCTCCAGGAATAATAACCCCACAGAGTGTAGATTGAGATAGCAGCACGACAGCATCGGACCCTTCCTCCTAATGTGGCTGAAGTCTACGGCAATGGAATTAGAAAGCTTGCTAGGAGGGGCATTTTCATTTCCCCCTTAGGCAAGCTGTTTGCCACAGGCAAGCAATTATGGGAATGTACCTTCAGGGTTTGAAGCCCTGAGCAGGGGAAGCCCAGGTTTCCCCCAGGTAGCAGCATCTGGTTTCACATGAACACAAAACTACACTGAGCACATACAAAACCCCGCGTTCTTCAGGCTGATGGATAAGTTGGGCCTTTCTCCTCCCTTGGCAAAGCTGCTGTTGATGCTCACTGCTCTCACATCTTTGTTCAGAGCAGCCTAAATGGAAAGCAGCCATAGACAGATGAAGCATCTGCCTGCACCTCTACTGTTTTTCATCTGATGCAAAATACTTGTTCAAGGCTGAAAGAGGAAGAAAGGCAGGATACCAAGGAAGAGGAATGACATTTAGAAGGATGTGATTCCACAGAGAGGGGTGAAACCACCAAGCATTCCATAAGAGAACACAAAACCTTGGCAGAGGCACAATATCTGTAAGGCAGCCTTGTAGAAGGACCAGAGCTGAACACGAGGGGGCCAAGGTCACCACATTCTGCTCCCCCTCATCCCTTCCAGCAGCACCCTCTCCATAGCTACGCTCCCGAGCTCTTGCTATCGCTGACCCAGGACTTGTAATCTCCTTGTGCTGGCGAGGCGAGTGTTTGATACCAGTGCTAATCCTCCCGATTTGCAATTCAGTGACGCCATCTGATCATGAAACTCTTCTGCAGGCACTGAAGGGGGAAAGCAGAAAGCCAACCGTGAGAGAGAACTGCTAAGCCTGTGCTGCCAGCACATTGGGAAGGAAGAGGCAAGGAAAAACACCCATCGGTGCCTGTATCATCCTCCAAATCTGAGCTGACATCACCGACATCCTATGCCCCAACGTCCCTCTGCTTCATCTTGTGTCCAGCCTGCTCATGTCCATCTCATGGATATTGAATCCAGGTTGTTCAGCTTGGAGAAGAGAAGGCTCCTGAAGGGGAGAACTTAGAGCAGCTCCAGTGCCTGAAGGGGATGCAGGAAACCCAGAGAGGGGCTTGGGACAAGGGCCTGTAGGGCCAGGCCAAGGGGAATGGCTTGAACCTGCCCGAGGGGAGACTGAGATGAGCTCTTAGGCAGAAGCTCTTCCCTGGGAGGGTGCTGAGGCACTGGCACAGGGTGCCCAGAGAAGCTGTGGCTGCCCCATCCCTGGCAGTGTTCAAGGCCAGGTTGGACACAGGGGCTTGGAGCAAGCTGCTCTAGTGGAAGGGGTCCCTGCCTGTGGCAGGGGTGGGAG
The DNA here is from genome assembly GCF_028554395.1 of Pezoporus wallicus. Taxonomy (NCBI): domain Eukaryota; kingdom Metazoa; phylum Chordata; class Aves; order Psittaciformes; family Psittacidae; genus Pezoporus; species Pezoporus wallicus. The sequence goes on from NW_026637385.1 coordinate 238,688, forward strand.
CTGGAGGAGCTTTAAGTTCGCTTCAACACAAACCAGTCTGGGATTCAATGATTCCATGATCAATAGGAAAGCCATTCAAACTGCAGAGTGCTCCTTGAGGAATGCAAGAGGATCGGATTAGAAATGAAGAGGGAAATTACAGAGGCGGAGGGAAGTGCTATGAAATGCATAAGCAGGCAGAGCATCTCCAAGTCCAAAGCCAGGCACAGAGGAGGCTGAGTCACAGAAGCTATATTTGGTACAAATCCAGAAGAACCATTCCTAAAATAGGTTAACAACATACATAGAAGGAGAAAAAGGAAATTCCATCACGAATATAGAGAGAAAAACTTCACCTCCGAGAGTTTAATGCGCTACGGAGAGCTCTGGGGTCACCAGCATCCAAAGCTGATGAAACACTGGTGGAGCTGAAGAGGGTCTTTGTTAAACATAATCCTGGAATTACAAAAGAACCACATAAAACCACGACTCCATTTCCAGTCTTGTAATCCAGTCTTAACACTTGCTTTCAATAGGAAAAACCTCCTGGTTTGGGTTTTTTTTAAGGCTGTTCAGTGGTTTTCAAACAGCAGCAGCACAAACTCTGGTGTTCAAACCTTCCCAGGGGTAACGATACCATGGAAGGACGTGCAGCCCAGGAAAGGTTTGGGAATTCTCAGTATTCCCCCAAAGATGGGGCTCACAGCTGCTGAGTGTGGCCTTTGGAGCTAGCAGGAGCTGCTGTGGAACAGCCCACCAGCCCAGAGAGTTGCCTGCACGCATCCTTCACCGTCTGTTCTCCGTTCGCATCACGCTTCGCATCCTGCACGCCTTTGGCAGATCACTGTTAGCTGCCTGCTCATTGAGGCCACACGTCCCTTCTGCCTCAGCAGCAGGCTCTCTGCAGTTACACATCTTACTCTGGGGCAGGTTTGTTAAGCTGAGGTCTACAAAACCATGTCCCATGGGAGGGCTGGAAGTTGAGCTGCAGCTCAGGTGGGTTTAGCTCCCTCCCCATCACCTCACCATGAGGTGATCTGCTGCTCCATGCCCTATATAGCCTACATATATCCCTGACATAGAATCATGGAATGGTTTGGGTTGAAGGGACCTTAAAGCTCCTCCAGTTCCAACCCCTGCCACGGCCAGGGACCCCTTCCACTAGAACAGCTTGCTCCAAGCCCCTGTGTCCAACCTGGCCTTGAACACTGCCAGGGAGGAAGCTTGGAGGCTTCACATGCACCTGTGTCATTTCCTGACAGACCCATCACCAACCACTCCCAAGACACCAACCACCAGAGGTTTTGGTTAATCCAAAGGTGCTCCATGCCATTAAACTAACCCCAGTTCCTGACCTGTGTCAGGAATCCTTTATGGGGGAAAACATGCAATAAACATACGGTTTCAGGGAAGCACATGCTCTAGTTTCCTTGGATGCTACAGGAGTGCAGGAGACATCACTGCATGAAGCCCCTCAGCCTGGTGGAGAGGAAGCCAGGCCAGATGTGCTGAGAAGGACCTTCAAGTTTCTAAGACCCTATTAATCCTGTTCCATGGAGAAGCCAAGGAAATCATCCCCACAAGGGGATGCAACTGCCTGAGCCCCTGCAGATCACCCACACTCACCACCAGAGACCATCAGGGCTTGCTCTGCTCCCTATGTTGCAAACAAGCTGAAGATGAATCCTTATGGATCCATGGACTTTCAGAACACAGGATCATTTTTCCAGCTCCAGTCTTCCACATCATTTGGCTGGCTGGATCAGCAGCACTGTGCCAAGAGCAGATAATTCACCCACAGATACTATGAAGACATTTCTAGGCTTGGATTTAGCAGGAGGACAACAAGAAGCACGAGTTCTTCGCTCCACATTGCCCTGAAATACATCGTATCCCATAACCAGGGTGGCTTTTAATCAGTCTCCCACAATAAACCACCCCACAAGGCATAGCCAAGTTCTTGCCATTTCCTTTGGAGACTTTCCCTATGAGCTTATGGATGCTTTTAATTTGGCTCCACTGCTGTGAACAACCACTTCTTCCTTGCCAATCTGTGGCCTTGCACTGATTAGAATCATAGAATAGTTTGGGTTGGAAAGGACCTTAAGATCATCCAGTTCCAACCCCCTGCCATGGGCAGGGACACCTCACACTAAACCATGGCACCCAAGGCTCTGTCCAACTTGGCCTTGAACACTGCCAGGGATGGAGCATTCACAACTTCCCTGGGCAACCCATTCCAGTGCCTCAGCACCCTCACAGTAAAGAACTTCTTCCTTATCTCCAACCTGATCACCCCCTGTTTCAGTTGAACCCATCACCCCTTGTCCTATCACTGCAGTCCCTAATGAAGAGTCCCTCTCCAGCATCCTTGCAGCCCCCTTCACACACTGGGAGCTGCTCTGAGGTCTCCACACAGCTTCTCTTCTCCAGGCTCAACAGCCCCAACTTTCTCAGCCTGGCTCCATACAGGAGCTGCTCCAGCCCCTGCTCATCCTCGTGGCCTCCTCTGGACTTGCTCCAACAGCTCCATGTCCTTCTGATGTTGAGGACCCCAGAACTGCACCCAGTGCTGCAAGTGGGGGTTCACCAGAGCAGAGTAGATCCTTCAATGAAACATGAACACAAAACCCCCCAGAGTCAAGTTTGCATCAGCAGAATGCTCTCCATCCCAGCGCTGGAGCTCTGGGACAGCTGTCACACACCAACCACCCACCTGCTTTATGGGAGACAGGAGCTGAGACTAAACCAAGTCAGCTCTGGGGAGCACAACTGATGCTCGTCATCGTGCACTGGTACCCTGGTAGCATCACAGTGAGGAGGCACGTCCAAGGAGCAAAGGCAGCAGTCAGGAAGCTCTACCTGGCCAGCAGGGCAGCAGGATGAAGCCAAATGGTGAAGGAGGAGGAGGAAAAGAGCAACTGGAGGTGGGCAATGGCCTTTCCTCCAATATGAGAAACACAGAGGGCAAAGACAGGCTGCAAAGGGCTTATGTGTGAGAAGCTTGTGGAGGGCAGGCAGCAGGGAGATGGCAATGGAGCAATGACTTGGACAAAGAACAACCAAAGAATGATTTCTGTGGTGCAAAGGGCAGATAGAACCTTACAGAGTCCTCGGAAGAGGCCAACAGGAAAGCTGGAGAGGGGCTTTGGACAAGGGCCTGTAGGGCCAGGCCAAGGGGAATGGCTTTAACCTGCCCAAGGGGAGACTAACCCTAACCCTAACCCCAACCTCTTTCCAAAGCAGAGATTGAATCAAAGAGTATTTGTGGCGCAGTTTACAACCCAAGTTCCTCAGACAATAGAGGAGGGCATTCACTAAAACACAGAATCACAGAACCATAGAATGGTTTGGGCTGGTAGGGACTTTAAAGATCATCCAGTTCCAAGCCTCTGCAATGGAGGGGGACAAGAAACACAATATCCCAAGGGATCTTTTCCATGCTATTGAGCTCTTCCCCAGCAAGGCAAGGATGAGGTACTCAATACCTCCACCTAAAGAAGCCTTCAGAAGCACAAGATGTCACTGTAGGAAGCACAGCAGCAGGAACCCACCTTGAGGACAACACACCAGCCTTGTTCTACCTGCTACCTCCTTCACCAAGCAACGGGAGACACCCCTCAGAACCAGTAGCAGCTTCTGCTGTGGTTCTCCCGCAGGCTTCCTGTGGAATCAGGATTGCTTTCAGCACGTTGCTTACAACATGTGGCGCTGTGTGAGCAATAGGGAGCCTTGTTCAGAGGTCAGTCAACAAGTTCTATTGATCGCCTCTTCCAGCACCCAAAGCTCCACTAAACACTGCATAATACAGCTAAAAATAGCCCTGGACTTTGTTCCCAGATGAAGGAAAGCACAAACACTGTGCAGCAAGGAGCAACAGCCCCAGGGCCAGGTTGTCCCCCATGGAGCAGATGAGTGACCCTGCTGCCACCAGCTTCACCCTCTCCTTCCCTCCACTGCTCCAAGGCAGGAAATGCAATGAGCTTTTGTTCCCCCTCCTCATCTGCAGTAAGAGCAGAGCCTGCCAAGAGCCTGTCTCTAGACAGAAAGTTGCAGACAGATGTGAGGCTGCTCTCTGCTTATGCTCAAACCACTCACGCTGCGGGTGCAGTGCCTGGTCCCACCACAGTGATTGCTCCCAGGACAGCACTAAAGGCACTGGTGGGCTTTTGGTCAGCTCTGAGCACGGACAGGGCAAACTCCTGCTGGGTTGGGGGCTGTGTAGTCCTGTGTGATGGAAAAACATGGGCCTGGGGGAATGAGGGAGTGCACAGGGCTCCTGATCCTGCTCGTGTGTCTTCTTGCAACCCATCCTCTAAAGAGGGGCACTGAATGATGGCTCTTAACTCTTACTGAGATAGCTTCAGAGTGGCACATCAACACCCGGCCTCCTCACCAGCGCAGTTCCTTCGATGCGCTGAGCTCTTTGGGCTGAGTGAGCAATGAGAGTGGAAGAGAACAGAAGGATGTATCCAGCAAGCCCTTTGAAAGTGTCACTTTGAGAGTAGGCAGGTCACAGCACAACTAAAGCACTCCACATTGACTGCTTTCAGGGATGAAACTATTTGGGCAGCAACCTACGATGGCCAAACTGGAGAGCTACCACCATATTTTAGCATTAATAGCAGAGTTATTATTCCTTATTAATAGCATCACAGAACCATCAACTGGAAGGGTTGGTTGGAAGGGATCTTTTAAGGATCATTGCAGAACAGATGCCCATTTGACAAGAGGGTGTCCATTTTTCTGCTTTATTCAAAATCCCAAAGTTTTTTCACATATGGAGAAAGACCCATCATCTAAAATGCCTTTGGGACTAATTGGGATGCTCCTGGACAGCAGCACCGCACAGCAACCCCAGCAGAGGATGGAGGATACAGATCACATCCTCATGCATAAAAATCTTAATTGCTGGTATAAGTCCAATCTGCAACCCAAAGCCAAGGTGCTCGTCCATCCCTGTCCATCAGTTCTTCCCTGTGAGGGTGCTGAGGCGCTGGCACAGGGTGCCCAGAGAAGCTGTGGCTGCCCCATCCCTGGCAGTGTTCAAGGCCACATTGGACACAGGGGCTTGGAGCAAGCTGCTCCAGTGGAAGGGGTCCCTGCCCGTGGCAGGGGTTGGAGCTGGGGGAGCTTTAAGGTCCCTTCCAACCCAAACCAGTCTGTGATTCTATGACACACATGTTCACAGTCAATAGAGGTTCTAAGGGCAAATTCCTGCTATCTCCATCTCCAGCTGCTTTGCTGAGAAGCGATCAACAGCAGCTTGGTGAATAATTCCATTGGGATCACAAACCCACAGGATAATTCAGGTTGGGAGGGACCATCTCCTCCAACCTCCACCTCCAAGTAGGGACAACTCCAAAGCTGTGTTAGGTTGCTCGCAGGCTATGCAACCAGAGTTTTAGCATCTCTGAGGACAGAGACTTTAGGGTACAACATTGATACAATGGTTATACAATGAATTCTTTTCAGAGTGGTTTTGGTTGAGAGTAGAAAAGCAAGAAGAAAACATGCTAAATTAAGCTAATATAATACGAAGAGAAATTCAGCCAACAGCATCACTCTCAAGTTCCAAATGTCAGAAACCAGCTACATTGGGGATGTCAAAGCTCTGATGGAATTTACTCTGCCAGATCCCTATTACCTAAAATGTCTACATTACATCCAAGGCAGCATCTTGGGCAGTATAATGTGCCTTTGTGCTTCACTGAGATGTCAGTTTGGGATGGCTCCAGTGCGACCCTCCACTGCTGCAGCCCCCAGCCAGGCTGCAAGATCCCCCCTACTTCAGGAGTCTTTTAGACAGTGGTTTGAGTGAATGAACACTCCATGTTTTCCTTATTTTCCATGTTTTCCAGGATGAAAGCAGCTCCAATGACAAGTAAACACCGTGCTTTCAAACTGCTGCCAACATATGATGAAACCCCTGACTACAATCTGAACTTGCAGCAGCACAAAACACACAAAGGAATTAAAAGCTGGTGGGGTTTTATGGGCAGTAGTTGCCTGTTTCATAAAAACCACCAGGAAAAGAGACAACGCTTCCCAAATCCATCTTTCATTTGCTCATCTGTAGAAGGGGACCGTGAGCCCAGGGGGAATTTCGGACCCAATGCTGCTATTTACAGTTCAGATGAGAGTCTGGCAAAGGCACGTTCTTCAACTCAAAAAGGATGAATCCTCCTCCTGCATTTCAGTTTCATCACAGGGAGATCCCGATGGGGGAGGAGTAATTCATTTCTTCTGAAAGACAGTAACTGGAGCCCAAGCGTGATGGGGAAGGGCTGAGGGACCTGGGGGGTTCAGTGTGGAGAAGAGAAGGCTCAGGGGGCACCTGATGGCTGCCTACAAGTGCCTGAGAGGAGGATGGAGCCAGGAGGGGCTGGGCTCTGCTCCCAAGGAACAAGGGATGGGACAAGAGGAACCGGCCTCAAGCTGCACCAGGGCAGGTTTAGATGGAGCTGAGGAACAATTCCTGCCCCAGAGGGTGCTCAGGCATTGGAACAGGCTGCCCAGGGCAGGGCTGCAGTCACCGGCCCTGCAAGGGTTCACACCCCGTGGAGAGGAGGCCTCAGTGCCATGGGGCAGTGGTGGCCTTGGCAGTGCTGGGAATGGTTGGACTGGATGAGCTTAAAGGGCTTTTCCAGCCTGGTTGGTTCTGTGATTCTATGATTCAACTCCATTCTGTATAATGTTTTACTGTTAATGTTTTAAAACCACCACTACGTTTAGGCTACGTGCCTAAATGAAGCCTGCAGTTCAGCAATGCCACCTCAGAGGCTGTTTCCTACCTCACCCATCACCACCAGGTCACTTCTGGCAACTTCTTGTATGCAGAACTAGAAGAAAACCAGACTCTTTAACCCAGATTTAACTATTCATAATCCGTTACAGACGAAAACTGCCTAAGCCCATTTTCACATGTGATTTCAATAATGTATTTACTTATCCCTTTTCCACTCTTCAGCTGTCCAAGGTTAGTGCTTGCTGGGTCCCTACACCAGGAGCACATCTTGCAGGGTCTTAGCAAGAAATCCCAGGGGATTTCCAGTTATCAACAGGGTCCTGCAGGAAGAAAACCTGATCCGACATTGCCTGTTGGGAGGTTCTCTGAAACACAGAAGTAAGAGCTGGGAGTTGATCTGGGAGAGGGATTTAATGGTTCTGGGCTAAAAGGAGACCCCAAAGGCATTCTATTACTAATTTATCATTATTTTTAATGTATAGATGTGCTATTTCCATAGCTGTAGACCAACTGGCATCAGTCTGATCCTTCATGCAGCCTAATGGCATCAGTAGCTTTGAGTCATTAGATTAGCCTTAACACTGCCAATGGACCATCACTTTGTGTGGCTTGGGAAAACATGATACTCCAGGGGAAATCAGGTTTCATCGACATGTTTGGAAGTCTTCTACCACTTTAACAGGGAAAAAGAGGACTCAGGCATTCACAAACAGCTGCAGACCACCCAAATGACTGAGTCTTTTCCAAGTTCCGTATTAGCAAGGAGAGAGATACAGTTCGGGTTTGGTGCATCTGATGCTCTGAAGCAACATTAGTTCTTTGTAGTTTGAATTAAAAGACCTCTTTCTCCAACATACTTCTTTAAACAACAAGTGTAAGAATGCACACTGACAGAGTTACAGAAAGCATTGTGACATCCCAACTCAGTACAGCAGGAAGAGACTTGTCAGCCTAAAGCAAACCTGTTCACACACCACCACTCACCTACTGCCATCAGTGAGCCCTGGCGCCGTTTTCCTTAGTTATCCCCATCATGTTACCCCCAAAATGAGGAATTCTCAGGCTAAGCCAGAGACACAGTTCAGTGCTTTGAGTTACTTCCAGCATTCCATTCTTTCCCCCGATTTCCCCTGGATTTCTTTCACTGTTTCCTCTCTTAGCCAAGAGCAGCAAACAGAAACCTACTCCACATCCATAGGAGATAACGGTCTAATATACATGGAAACTATTTCCTATAGTAGAAGAAAACAGCCGTCAACAAGACAAATGGGTGGAATTCCTCATTTCTAAGTGTTTCCGGATGAGTAGGAGAAGGAAATAGGAATGTTCTGGCTCTCTCTGAAATGTATCTGCAAGATCTCACTTGTCCCATATCCCAGAATCAAACCAACCCCCATGAAAAGCCACGTGTGCTGGTCCTAACTTGGGAATATTGCACATTCCCTGGGTTTGGGGTTCTATTTATTGATTTCTTATATATTATTCAATAGGAGGAATCGGCTTTAACATGAGGCCTGGGAGGGCCGAGCATGCTGTCAGTCATCCGTGAATCCTGCTACCAAACAGCACTTCAGATCCTCACTGCCAGGAATAAAAGCTTTTTTGGGACAGGGAAAAACTGTGATTGAAGCTGTTGCCAAGGACTTTCTTCTGGGAGTGACATGGTGACATTGTATGACATAACTTGTCTGCTTCTATCTTGAATATCTGCTCCATTATTCCTATTTCAGAGCCACCTCATGAGTCAAATTCTGACCTCCACAACTCACTGCTTGCGCCTGTGGGATTTTGGGGGTGTGAAGAAGTATAAAATGAAACCATTTTCATAGAATCCCAGACTGCTTTGGGTTGAAGGGAGCTTAAAGATCATCCAACCCCAACCCCTGCCACAGGCAGGGACCCCTTCCATAGAGCAGCTTGCTCCAAGCCCCTGTGTCCAACCTGGCCTTGAACACTGCCAGGGATGGGGCAGCCACAGCTTCTCTGGGCACCCTGTGCCAGCGCCTCAGCACCCTCCCAGGGAAGAGCTTCTGCCTAAGAGCTCAGCTCAGTCTCCCCTCGGGCAGGTTAAAGCCCTTCCCCTTGGCCTGTCCCTACAGGCCCTTGTCCCAAGCCCCTCTCCAGCTTTCCTGCAGCCCCTTCAGGCACTGGAGCTGCTCTCAGGTCTCCCCTTCACAGAGCAGAGGGGCAGGATCCCCTCCCTGAGCTGCTGCTCACACCCTGGGGGTGCAGCCCAGCACACGGGGGGGTTCTGGGCTCAAGCACACACTGAAGCCAGGTCATGGGGAGCTTCTCCTCACCCAACAGCCCAAGTCCTTCTCCTCAGGGCTGCTCTCAATGCTTTCTCCATAAAACAGTTACTGGGAAAGGAACTGCTCAAGGTCGGGCAATAGGCACTGGTTGATGCATGGGGATGTAAACGGTTTCAGTTGTCACAGCAAAGCACAGAGAAGCAATTTCTCACTTCAAGATTTCATCTTCAAACCCTTATTTCTGTTGCATTTAAGAACTGAGGCTCCTCTCATCAAATGCCCAATACAATAGAACTAACAAGGCTGTATTTGAAAAGAACAACTGCTGTGCTTACTAAGAGCCACCAGTCACAGTATCATGGAAGCCAGGATTTCCAAGTCCAAATGAGCACGGTGACATGGAAACACCATGCATTTCTTTCCAGGAGGACTTGAACATAAGACAAAAGTATGCAAGAGCCTTAAGGGAAAAGGTGAGGAAATTAAAGACAACAGATTCTGCCTGAGGAGATGCACCAGAACCTCCAATGGGAAGAGATGGATGGAGAAAGGTCCTCAGGAAACAAGATTAATGGGAGCAAACGAGTCAAAGTCCAAACCAAGAGCAGCACATGCAGAACACCACAAAATACCTAGAAAATGTTTCTATCACTACTCCATGGGGCCTATTTTCCAAGTATAGAAAAATCTGGCACCTCCAGAGAGCTCCTAGAGGAATACAAGGTGGAAGAGAAAGTAAATACATACTAAAGGCTACAAAGCCAAAGGTTCTTTCCTTCAGGAAAAGCTTGGAATGACCCATCCAGGATGTTTTCATAAATCCACTGTTCCATTCAGATTGCTCATTACAGAGCAGCAGGAGATTGTACTTATCGTTAATAAGTGTATTAAGGATTATCATGGAATTACCCAATGTCTCATTTCACATGAAGTGAACTGGCTGGACTGATGCACTGTCCCACAATGCTCAGAGAAACACACACAGCACGGGAAGCAAAAGAACTCAGGCTAAATCCTCTGCTTGTGGCTATGCAGTAATGCTTAAAAGGCTCAAAACCAGGGGGAGGACCTCAAAAAGCTATTAATAAAAGCCTTATCAAGACACTATTAAAACACCAGAGTTCGAAGATAAGAGGAAAAGGGACTGTCATGGATTAGAGAGCAGCTAAGCTGTAGGAAACAGCCTAGTATTAAACACTGGGTTTTGAGGCTCCCAAAAGGGTCACAGCAAGGTGCTCCACGCTCCTTTACAAGGCCCAGCAGTACTCCATGTACAGTGCTGAAAGGGGGAAAGAATGAAAGGGATACAGTGATGTTTGCAGAGATGAAATTACCCATAATGGTCACCACTAAGTTGGGAGCTTCAGAGAGCCCTGACGGACGTGCAGCCACTGAGATCTGCTCAGAGATACCGTGTGCGATGGGACAGGCAGTAGGAAGCTCTTCCCTGTGAGGGTGCTGAGGCGCTGGCACAGGGTGCCCAGAGAAGCTGTGGCTGCCCCATCCCTGGCAGTGTTCAAGGCCAGGTTGGACGCAGGGGCTTGGAGCAAGCTGCTCTAGTGGAAGGGGTCCCTGCCTGTGGCAGGGGTTGGTACTAGATAAGCTTTAAGGTCCCTTCAGCCCAAACCAGGCTGGGATTCTATGATTTCAAGGTGGGATTGAAAGAAAGCAAAGCAGATGCACACAAAAGATGCCAATCATGATGGGAACTGAAGGTTCAGCTCCGTGTCTGCCTTTCAAAGGGAAAAGCAGAATCAAAGCAGCAGAAAGGAGGAGGAACTCTTTAACAAACACATATTGTTGAAGGCAGAGCCATAAGGAATCCTGCAACGTCCCCCCTGCATCCACAGCAACCTCTGGAGCCAGGGGATGAAAACAAGAGGAGCAAAGGTGTGTGGGTAATGGTTTTCTCTCATTTTCCCAGCACAGATATTCCTAAATACAAATTATATATTCCTAAATTCAATGTTCCTAAATATAAATGGATTTGCTCGAATGATCAGGAGAAAAGGAATGACTTCCCTTTTGCTCACACTACTCATGCTACTGCCCATCCATCCCCTCTTGGTGAGGCAGCACATCACAACTGCTCCTCTGACCACTATCTGAGTGATAACCTGCGCCCAAGCAATCCTGTTTTAAATCAACATTCCCATTCCTATATGGCATCCAGCTGGGATCCTGCAGACACAAAACCTTCATCCCAAAAAAAAAAGGCATTTTTTTTCCCCAGCAAATTATTCCAGGGCAACAAAAGGAATAATTTTGGTTTTCCCTTCAAGCAAGTTTCTGTTTGAGGAGGAAAATGGAAAGCACATTTCCTCTCGTGTGGAAAACACTCTGATTGCTCTACAGAGACCTATATTGTGCTGATAGACTTCCAGCGCAAAAGAACTCCGGAAAATGAATCTTGCAAGCCATAAAAGACAGTGAAACATGGACAGGAACACTTGGGAATACCTCCCCACCACTCTGTAATCCCTAGGGATAAACCCCAACAAATCCAGAGGCTTGTTAATCAGCTCTGATTGCCTGTACATGGAAAACTGAACTCCCCTCCAGCTGCCGCGATGGGAACGTGCAGTCAGGACGCGTTCAGCATCGGATCAGCTGCAGCCAGCAGCAGCAATGGAACGTTTGGCAGCATTCCTCAACCTGCTGCCGACGAAAAGCACATTACAGCAGCCTGCTGGAGCCTGACGTGACAAACAGAGCCGTGGCTCCTAACGGAACTGGAGCGAGATGCACGGGAAGGCAGCGAGTGCAGAACTCGCCATTGCTCCGTGCTGGGAGCTGGGGGAAGGGAGAGGGAGGATGCTCCAGGCACGTACTGGCATCATCGTTCTGTATGGAGAGACTGGTAATGGGAGGGGAGGCGGCAGAGGAAGGAAGCGATGGTAAAGAAGCTGCAGTGGTTTTCTTATCCGGCATCATTACACTCAAGCTGCCCCTCTGCTGTGTGAAGGGGAGACCCCCCCCTGCAGCCCTGATCCAGCTCTGGGGCAGCAGCACAAGGGGGACGTGGAGCTGTTGGAGCGAGGCCAGAGGAGGCCATGGAGATGCTGTGAGGGCTGGAGCAGCTCTGCTCTGGAGCCAGGCTGAGAGAGCTGGGCTGGGGCAGCCTGGAGAAGAGAAGGCTCCTGAAGGGGAGACCTGAGAGCAGCTCCAGTGCCTGAAGGGGCTGCAGGAAACCCAGAGAGGGGCTTGGGACAAGGGCCTGTAGGGCCAGGCCAAGGGGAATGGCTTGAACCTGCCCGAGGGGAGACTGAGCTGAGCTCTTAGGCAGAAGCTCTTCCCTGGGAGGGTGCTGAGGCGCTGGCACAGGGTGCCCAGAGAAGCTGTGGCTGCCCCATCCCTGGCAGTGTTCAAGGCCAGGTTGGACACAGAGGCTTGGAGCAAGCTGCTCCAGTGGAAGGGGTCTCTTGCCTGTGGCAGGGGTTAGAGCTGGAGGAGCTTTAAGGTCCTGTGTCCACTCTGTGATTCCACAATTACTTTCAGGAGTCTGCAAGCTTTCTACCTATAATCCCTTTTAAATGAACAAGAGAATTGCTTACCAATCCTGAAATCCCTGCTATTTGAACATTAAATACAACATATTTATGAACCCCCAAACCAAGTCCATCCGAGCAACTGAAGCTCTCAGCTTATAAATCCCCATCAAAACCTTTAATGAACTGACAAACATAATCCTGAGGCAGCACCTGTGAAATAACCCTCACAGCCCATTGACGCACTGCTTTATTGCTACCCAGTGATGCATAGCAAAGGGGTCAGTCCTTTTCCAGGCCTTTGTGCTGAAGAAATTCCTCTCAAATCTGACCTACCCATGGACAAGGCACCTCTGCAAATGCAGAGTGTTGCCATGCTCCTTCCCAAAGTGCCTGGATTGAAGCCCCTTCAGAAGCAAGACTGAAGCTTACACTGTGCTTATAGATGTGTCTTGTACAACTTCTGGAGGGTCATGCATTGAAGTTATCCCCTTGATCAGTCTTCCTTCCCTGAGCAAGATCTAAGTGCAATCAGTGCCTCCTTTAAGAACAGGTAAATAGGATACTGGCCACCCAAAATTGCTTCAAAGCCTATCATAGAGTCACAGAAGGGTTTGGGTTGGAAGGGACCTTAAAGCTCATCCTCTTCCAACCCCATGCAATGAGCAGGGACACCTTCAGCTAGACCAGGATGCCCAGAACCACAGCCAGCCTGGCCTTGGTTTTCTCCAGGAATAAGGCAACCACCATACCATGTCTCTGGGCAACCTGTGCCAGTGCCTTACCACCCTTAGTGTACAAATCTTTCTTCCTCACATCAGTGTACAATTCCCAGATAGATCACTTCATCTGCAACACCTGGTTGAGGTTCCTATAAAGGAGACTAATTTTCAGTACATACCTTCAATAAGCACATGTGTATATCCAGTAACAGCCACCAACACAGGCATTTTTCCCAAGGAGAACAGGCAGCCACTGGAATAATGTCCCCAGGGAAGTGGTGACTCCCCAGCATTGGACACTGTTAAGACTGGGCTGCACAGGGTGCTGAGCATCCAGTCTGGGTCATGCTTTGCCAGGAAAGGTTGGCCCAGATGAACCTTGAGGTCCCTCCAACCTGGGATTCAATGATCCTTTGATTTCCACACTTTAATACAAAACACGGAAACCAAATACGTGCATGGAACCCACCTCCAAAATGAGGGAGAACATTGGGCAAAAAGAACGTGGCACAACGTTCTGAAGGCAGCTTTTGCTCCCCTACCAATTTGTCCCAACGTTTCTGTACCTGACCTTCTCTTCATCACGTAACTACACCACATCCAAGGGTAAATGGGATCCTAATGATCTCTCAGGAGCTGAACTTCCCAGCAGAACACTTCCAAAGAAAAAGAAGGTCAAAACTTGCCCTCAGTAGAAGGAAAACTTCAAAGGAGCAGGAAACCAGCTGCGTTGATAGTGTTTCCTGCTCGGAATGTAGGGCTTGCAAGGATCCACTCCCCCACGGAAAAGCTCTGCAGCATGGACCCAAGGAAAGGCTGCTGAATTTAAAGCCATAAAAGAAGTGGGTAAGGTTAAGGGGAGCTGCTGGGCTGTATTTTGTGCCTGAATACAGCACTGGATGTGAAAACTAAGATGAGATTTTAAAACCAAGGGCCACCAGCCAGAACTCACTCATCTTCTTTTATTGACTCCACTCCCAAGGGACACAGGCCACACACTCCCAAATCATCCCCTTCTGTCCCAAATGGTCTGTGGGATTTCATGCTTGAGCAATGGGAGACTGAGAGGCTTTGGCAAGGGTTTCGTGGGATGAAAAGGGGAAAGAGGGAACCCTCAGCCTTGAACTAACACATGGGAAAAGGGAATTAAACCTTTCCAACCCCAATGTCTAGACACTGGCAGTGCCTTTGTCTTTGGGAAGGGGAATTAGGACACAATCTGGCTGCACTGCTCCTGGTCGGATATGAAAGCTGGGAGAGACTCTTTGGACGAAAAGCCTGGCCTGGTTCCAGACACGACTTTGTTCTGAAGGAACTGAAGCAAAGGAGGTCTGTGAGAATGGAGAGCAGATTCCTGCCCAGCAGTCACAGCAATTAAGTGAGCTGCCTTGACGAAGAGTTAAAAAACATTGGAATAGACCCCAAAGGCTCAAAAGAGCAGGAGGAAGTCATTGTGAGAGTAGGTCAAGGCTCCAGGGGGATTACCTCTTCAGTTTGAGGCTTAATGCTAGAGACAGGCTTCAAAAAGCTGACCAGGGAGATTCTGCTGATGGCAGGGATGACCCCATCACATCGGGATGCTCAAGCACGGGTCAGGAATTAAAAGTGAATGCTGAAAACCATGAGAGTTAGGATCAAAAATGGCACAACTAAAAACTGCCTTTTCCTTCATTCCCCTTGTCTTAAATACATATCTATTGAAAAAAAACCCAGCTCATTATTTTGCATACCTGGCATTATCAGGTTATTCAACTCCTCAACAGGAAAACAGCAACCACAGAATCATCATAAAGTCACAGAATGGGTTGGGTTGAAGGGAGCTTAAAACTCATCCAGCTCCAACCCCTGCCATGGGCAGGGACACCTTCTGCTAGAGCAGCTTGCCCCAAGCTCATTCTTATCCCTACAGGCCCTTGTCCCAAGCCCCTCTCCAGCTTTCCTGCAGCCCTTCAGGCACTGGAGCTGCTCTCAGGTCTCCCCTTCAGGAGCCTTCTCCAGGCTCACCCAGCCCAGCTCTCTCAGCCTGGCTCCAGAGCAGAGCTGCTCCAGCCCTCGCAGCAGCTCCATGGCCTCCTCTGGCCTCGCTCCAACAGCTCCACGTCCCTCTTGTGCTGCTGCCCCAGAGCTGGATCAGGGCTGCAGGGGGGTCTCCCCTTCACACAGCAGAGGGTCAGGATCCCCTCCCTGAGCTGCTGCTCACGCTCTGGGGGTGCAGCCCAGCACACGGGGGGGGTCTGGGCTCAAGCACACACTGAAGCCGGGTCATGGGGAGCTTCTCCTCACCCAACACCCCAAATCCCAAGCTCACTTCTAAGCACAGAGCTCTGGAAGGAGGACAGAGGGGCCTTTATATAGATTTCAGGACACAGTGCCTCTCCTCTATTTGATTCAATTCCACTGTAGCTTGAACTTGTTTTTATTAGCCACCGGTATGATTCCACTCCCTCAATTACTGCACTATCCGAGCAGGTAATAGCCTCAAAATTGAAGGAAGAGCTGCTTATACTTGTTGGAGCTGCAACTGCTGGTCAGGTTCTCCCAAACTAAATCCCTGCTATGAGACTGCTGGGTAAAAGTGCTCTAATCGAATCCCAGATCATAGGAGAAACTTCAAAGATTCACTTCAAAGTGCTACTTCAGCAAACAAAGCTGTTGAGTCAATTTAATGCTTCTCCTACTGGAAAAAGCCACTTCCTTCAAGTGGGGAAGGAAAACAAAACGATGGCAAATCAAAGACTGAACCATTTGTGGTAGCTGTGAAGAGCCATCCTCAGGCTGTGGCTGTGAGGAGGTGATGGGCTCACACTTCCCTGGCTGTCCCAGCACATGGCACAATGGTCCCTGTGCACTGGTGGTCCCAACACGTTGGGTTTATCTCTAAGGATGTGCTGACTGAGAGTGGAAACCAAAACAAAACCACAGAAGGGTTTGTTCTGGAAGGGAGCTTAAAGCTCATCCAGCCCCAACCCCTGGCACAGGCAGGGACACCTTCCACTAGAGCAGCTTGCTCCAAGCCCCTGTGTCCAACCTGGCCTTGAACACTGCCAGGGATGGAGCATTCACAACTTCCCTGGGCAACCCATCCCAGTGCCTCAGCACCCTCACAGGGAAGAGCTTCTGCCTTATCTCCAACCTGAACTTCCCCTGTTTCAGTCTGAACCCATCACCCCTTGTCCTATCACTGCAGTCCCTAATGAAGAGTCCCTCCCCAGCATCCTTGCAGCCCCCTTCACACACTGGAAGCTGCTCTGAGGTCTCCACACAGCTTCTCTTCTCCAGGCTCAACAGCCCCAATGTTCTCAGCCTGGCTCCATACAGGAGCTGCTCCAGCCCCTGCTCATCCTCGTGGCCTCCTCTGGACTTGTTCCAACAGCTCCATGTCCTTTTTATGTTGAGGACCCCAGAACTGCACACAGTGCTGCAAGTGGGGTCTCACCAGAGCAGAGCAGAGGGGCAGGATCACATCCCTCAACCTGCTGCTCACGCTCCTTGGATGCAGCCTAGCACAGTTGGTTTCTGTGCTGGGAGTGCACACTGAAGCCAGCTCAGGTTCAGTTTCTCATCAACCAACATCTTCCCAAGTCTAATTAAACACATTAAAAACAACTCTGGGAATTCTGATTGCACTCCCCCTTCCTGAAAAACGTCCCAGCAGCAGGTCTCAGTTAGGGCTTTTGCAGGAAAGGAGATAGCAAACACCTATTTTAAGGTTTCCTGGAGAGTGCATTGTGAACAGATAAACCACCCACTCCAGCCCTCATAACGATAACTCATCCCTCAATCTATCCTTTTACCTTCTTCCCTAGAGAAAGAAGCTTGGGACAAATTTGAACTGATTCAACGACACAGAAACTCCCAAAGAAAACAGAAAACAAGGAGCAACTTGAACACTGGTTTCCCAAGGAGCTGTTTCTTACGTCGAGTGACACTGATCAAGTGGAAGCCCAAAGCTGCTCCCATGATCGGGCCATTAGCACATCACTGAAGATTTTCTGGCACCTTCTGTGCTATTTTACCCACTAAAAACTCTTGTTCCTTTAACTCATGAAGCTCAGAAGAACTGAATCATCTCCAAGACCTCTCCTTCCCTACCAGACTTCGGAAGCTGCCAAGATGGAACTGCTCACAGAGAGCATGAGCCATAAGCCCGATCTCACTGAAATACCAGGGGTTAGGAAATGGTAAAATCCTACTTACTGCTTTACATCTACCTCCTGATTCTAAACGAATCTCAGACTAAGCTCCCTGCAGAATTGCTCTGCTTTCCCCACCACCAAGCTCTGCGATGTATTTGAGGAAAGTAGGTTAGCAATGCTGACAGGGCTCGTGAAAAATCAAAGCATCTTCCAAGACTCATTCCCAGGTCCTATTCACTCTTCTTCTGCCCATATCCTCTAGCTGGTGCAGTGCAGTGTTTTGACTTTCCTCGGGAACAGAGCCCACACAGCTCTGCCCTCCTCTGACTGATGCCCAGGATGTAACTTGAGCCCCTGCAAGCCCTGTTAAGGGCTGTTTTTAATCCCAAACTCTAATAAAGCAATGATTCAAGGCCAGGTTGGACACAGGCTTGGAGCAAGATGCTCTAATGGAAGGTGTCCCTGCCCATGGCAGGGGTTGGAGCTGGATGAGCTTTAAGGCCCCTTTCAACACAAGCCACTCTTTGACTTAATGAAATGAGCCCAAATTCCTAGCTCACCTCTTCTACTCTAGGTTACAAGCTTCCCAGGAAAGGGGAAACTTCCCCTGGAGAGTCCCCATCACACAGCACACGCCTTGTGCCACACTGAGAGCCACGAAGCAGAAGCAAATGCTTTAAACTCTTTCTGAAAAGCAAATACTGCAGAGATGACCAATTATCATTAATCATCATGCAACTGAGCAAGCAAGGAGAAACCATATGTATTCTAAAAGTCAGCCCACCTCACAAAAAACAGGTCTTCAGATGTCACTGATCTCTTTTGCCATTATCTGAGATCAGGGAAGGAAGGAACCATTAGAAAATGCTTATATTATGGCAGAAAAAGCCCAAGAAAGAAGGAACACTGATGATAACGAGTGAGAGGATGATACTCAGCAGGGAAGTGCACACAAAACTCATGGAATCATGGCACGGATTGAAGGGACCTTAAAGCTCCTCCAGTCCCAACCCCTGCCACGGGCAGGGACCCCTTCCACTGGAGCAGCTTGCTCCAAGCCCCTGTGTCCAACCTGGCCTTGACACTGCCAGGGATGGGGCAGCCACAGCTTCTCTGGGGACCCTGTGCCAGCGCCTCAGCACCCTCCCAGGGAAGAGCTTCTGCCTAAGAGCTCAGCTCAGTCTCCCCTCGGGCAGGTTCAAGCCATTCCCCTTGGCCTGGCCCTTCACGCTCTCCAATGCATCCCATCCAGATGTGAAAAAGAGTATTTCTCTATTAAAATATATATAAATTTCAGGACAATTCCTTTAGAACTTTATTGCTTCCGATTGCCCATGGCTCTTGCTCTTCAAGCCAAATCACTGTATTTCACACTAAACCCTCATTATACAATCTCCAGCACAAATAAACCACAGATACAGACCCTGGAACCAGCTTAGGCAAAAATCAAAAGCCCACAGAGGGCTAGATCAAAAGCTGGCTCACACCAACTCTGTTCTTTGTGCAGGCAACCAAGAGCAATTAATGCTTTTAATGTCAGTTTACCCCTTTTGGCTCTATAAATCAGAATAGGCAGCTTTTATGAGTTAACAAAGGAGCTATGCAAGGTACAGCTTAACCAGACCCACAAATTCAACTGCACTTCATCAGAAACAGGTATATTTAGGAGCACTGCACTCCATGAGCAGAATTATCTGCAGGGTGTACACAGAGAACATGCATTTATCAATACAAACAAGGCTGGCACACCAGGAGGAGGTGATAAATCATACATCTGAAAGAAAGGCCACTGCTTCCAGTGGCTTTGTGAGAGTGGAAATGTGGAGCAAACACTGCAGGGAGGCAGGAAGGGTGTAGGGAACATACTGGATGCTTCCCTCTAACCTCATCTTAGCTACAGAGACTGCAAGAACTGAGCACACTTCTATTGCACTTCTTCAGCAGGAAGAGAAAATCATTCCTCAAGTGTATCTCCTGCCATCACCCACTTGGATGGGTCCTTCAAGAGCATCTCTGTAGTGTGTCACACCCTCTCCCAGGCAGCACAGAATCTCAGCCTGGTTTGGGCTGGAAGGGACCTTAAAGCTCCTCCAGCTGCAACCCCTGCCACAGGCAGGGACACCTTCCACTAGAGCAGCTTGCTCCAAGCCCCTTCCAAGCCATTCCCCTTGGCCTGGCCCTACAGGCCCTTGTCCCAAGCCCCTTTCCAGCTTTCCTGCAGCCCCTTCAGGCACTGGAGCTGCTCTCAGGTCTCCCCTTCAGGAGCCTTCTCTTCTCCAGGCTCACCCAGCCCAGCTCTCTCAGCCTGGCTCCAGAGCAGAGCTGCCCCAGCCCTCGCAGCATCTCCGTAGCCTCCTCTGGACTCATGGATGAGGAGCACGAGATGCCTAAATGTTCCATCCCAGTGCAGTGCAGTGGACCATGGAGCAGAGAGCACCCCCTCAGCACTGCTGTTGTTTGCAACTGGTTTCCAGCAAATCTGCCTCGAGTGGGAGCAGAGCACTCAGCGGGTATCCTGGCTGCTGACATTTAAAGTTCATGTGACTAAGCAGAAAGCAAACCATGTAAAAGTCAACCCTGTTTTCCCCATCCTCCTGCACAGGAACAGCTGGATTGGGTCAGTGATGCTTTGGCTACCCCAGTGTCTTCTCTGCAGCAAGTGTGGATACCTAGGGGAAAAGTTAAGCCCAGGGCAGCAGTACAGTGCCATTTGCTGAGCAAACCCCCCAGCCCATAACTGTGTGCAGCACAGGGATTTCCTCAAGTGCATGTTCATTTTTAACCATCAGCTGTATTGCTTTAACCTCCCAGAGGGGAGACTGAGCTGAGGTCTTAGGCAGAAGCTCTTCCCTGGGAGGGTGCTGAGGCGCTGGCACAGGGTGCCCAGAGAAGCTGTGGCTGCCCCATCCCTGGCAGTGTTCAAGGCCAGGTTGGACACAGGGGCTTGGAGCAAGCTGCTCTATGGAAGGGGTCCCTGCCTGTGGCAGGGGGTTGGAACTGGAGGAGCTTTGAGCTCCCTTCCAACGTAAATCAGGCTGGGATTCTGTGATTCCATGATTTTACACCACTACATTGAGGTATTGGATTGTTTTCTACATAAACGCTTTCACATCTTACAACACTAGACACCATACACAGAAATAAATGGCTAAGGTAGGAGCAGCTCAGACCATTCTGCAGAGCACAACACACTGAAAACCAGTATTTAAAGAAAAACTGTTTCTATTTTCCCTTTACAAAAGGCTGCAACAGAAACTATTTGGAAATGATTTCCCTGTCCACAGGCACACGGCACGAACTCATGCCAAGAATCCTGCCTTTGCCACAGCAGGGATTCTGACCCAGGCAGTGAACACAACGGTGCTCTTCACCTTCTTCTTACTATAAACCAAGACTAAATCATTTGCTAAGGAGATACTGGGACTCATAAACACTTAAAAACCCCTTCACTCTCACAGCTCCTTATGGGAGCAGCACATTCCTGCTGTGTGCTCCACTCCAGCCTGCTGAGCACCTCAGCTTCATTAACTTTAGAAATCAACACAACGCAATGCACCAGACACTGCTGCTGGAGCATCACTTTAGGCATTTCTTGACCCCAAAATCACTTGCTGCTTTTAAAACATCATGTGATCCTGTACCAAAGGTCATTTAATATTATGGGTCCAACCCACAGCAAACACCAACGCTTCAGAATCACCATTTGAACCTCCACAGCATCCAAAGCTCTGCTGCCTGTGGAGGGAAAAAAGGTGTTTGGAGAAGTATCTAAACTCAAATGAACAGCGCACATAAAGCAGGGATTGATACCTCTTGGATCTGAGCTTCCTTTGGATGGAGATAATCCGGAGAGGAGCGTGCCTAGGGCTGAAGGGCAGAGTCTTCACAGCATTCCACAGCTCTGCAGGAGACACAAGAGGAAGAAAACACCGTGAGGATCCAAAGACAAACCTGTCGGATGGAAACCACAGCTCCTGGAGCAATGAGAGGTCTTTACCTCCACCAGAGCAGAAGGAGCAATGGGTACATGTAAGAAGTGCAGTCAGAAAAGGAGGAGCGATGGAGATGAAGGATAAGAGGAAGGGAGGGAAGGGATGCCGGAGCTGGCAACCAGCCCTGCAGTTGGACAAAGACAGCATGATTGATGTGAGTGGTCTGCAGCTCCTGCTTCCTACCTGCTGTCATTAAACACAGATACACAAACACGCTGCACCTCTCCTGCAAACCAGTATCTCCACTTCCCTTCCTGCTCTATGGAAGGTGTCCCTGCCTATGGCAGGGGACGGAACTGGATGAGCTTTAAGCTTCCTTCAACCCAAACCACTCTGGGGTTCTATGAGATTAAACATGAGCACCTTCAAATCACGACACAGAATCCTCCTCCAGCTCCATGCTACAGCTCAGTGACTCGGGGTGCAATACCCACCCCTGCATCCTGCACAGAGTCTACACCAGCTATGCTTTGCCTACACTCTGCTGAAGAACAGAGTAGAAACCAGCAGCAAAGAGCATCAGAAGGGGATGAAATCAGAACAAGGGTCCCCTCAGCTTTCAAAAAGGAGAAAACAAAGTTCAAGCTTCCATTTACCTACTTGTTAATGAGGATCTGAGACAGAACGGGATTTAGCCCAAGTTTTACACATCCCTCCTACACCACCCTTCCCAGCTGACATAAAAGCTCAAAGGACTGAAAACAAACACCTCGGGATAAGTACAGCACAAAAAAAGCTCTTGAGCAGCTCCACATGCTTTATGCATTATAGAGAGGAACAGAAACCCCACTGTTCACAAGGCAGGACCACTGCTCCTTCTAACAGTTGTTTATTTTAATCAACCCGCTACCAAAAGCTTTACATTAAATACATATCCCATTCCTCCTGACCACAGATCCAGGGTTGGTGTTCCCTCAGAAACACCCCCGGGGAGAACACAGGACACAGAAAACCACAGAATCACAGAACGGTTTGGGTGGAAGGGAGCTTAAGGCTCCTCCAGCTACAACCCCTGCCACAGGCAGGGACCCCTTCCACTGGAGCAGCTTGCTCCAAGCCCCTGTGTCCAGCCTGGCCTTGAACGCTGCCAGGGATGGGGCAGCCACAGCTTCTCTGGGCACCCTGTGCCAGCGCCTCAGCACCCTCCCAGGGAAGAGCTTCTGCCTAAGAGCTCAGCTCAGTCTCCCCTCGGGCAGGTTCAAGCCATTCCCCGTGGCCTGTCCCTACATCCCTTGTCCCAAGCCCCTCTCCAGCTTTCCTGCAGCCCCTTCAGGCACTGGAGCTGCTCTCAGGTCTCCCCTTCAGGAGCCTTCTCTTCTCCAGGCTGCCCCAGCCCAGCTCTCTCAGCCTGGCTCCAGAGCAGAGCTGCTCCAGTCCTCACAGTTCCATGGCTCTCTTTTGGTTGCACGTCAATGAAAATGCTGAGTGCCTTTGGGAATGCTGATCCATCCCATCTTTCCCTGCAACAGAACATCAAGAGAGAGGCTCTTCAAGCCCAGCAAATGAAACAGCATGAAATCAAAAATTAATAAAAGGATAAATATTCATTTTTACTGAAGTTTCTTGAATCTCCTGCTGCAGGAAACCACCACCTGAGATGGCATCCTTACAGAGAAAGAGGAACATATTACACTGATGCTCCAAAGTCCTGTTAATCCCACCACTTGCCACCAAGACCACGAATGCACTCAGGGAAACAACTCAGCAACATTTCCACCTGTAGCAAAGCTGCTTGACTTCTGTATTTCCACCTTATAAAAAGCATATTCAGTACTTGCAATTCCATAGAACCATGGAATGGTTTGGTTTGAAGGGACCTTAAAGCTCATCCAGTTCCAACCCCCTGCCACAGGCAGGGACACCTTCCACTAGAGCAGCTTGCTCCAAGCCCTGTATTTTACCCTGTTTTTAGGCTTTTGACTCCCCTTTCTGGTCCCCAACACAACACATCCTTAGGAGAGAGAGGAAAGACCAAGAGAATTCCAGCAGAAACAAGGACTTGACAGATCGCATCACATCAAGCTCTGCAGGGGCAAATTAGTGTCTCTTTGAGCACATTCTGTACTCCAAAGTAGCCTCAGTGCTTCGAGAGGTACCAAATATAACCCAGCCCCATTTTAACTCCCTTCCAGGAATACACACAGCCAGTTCTCGAGGATACGTGGGCTGCAGTTTCACTTCCAAAAGCTTCGGTAACATCTGATGTAATCAAACAAATGGCTCCTTTTGTGGCAGGAAAGAAGCAGAAAATAACCTGGGGTCAAGGAAAAGGGGGAGAAAACCACCTCCTCCAGGTCTTCCTCCACCTTTAGTGACCTTGGATAAGCACCATGTGCAGCTACCCCAGACTCAGCATCAAGCACGGCATCGATGATCATTCCTTCCACTGCTTTCACACTCCCAATGCCTTTGCCATTATGCTTTCATTCAGCAGAGCAGCTTTGACAGCTCCATTTGCTTCTCAAGTCCAAGTTTTGGAACATTTTTACATCTTTACACTTGGAAGGAAGTCAATAAACTCAGCTTAGCAAATAGTAAAGGTTCCCTGGATGCATCCAACCCTGCTGTGTGGGATGAACACATGAGGGTTTCAAGGCACCACCTCAATTTAGCAGGAGGACACTATGAAACAACCTTAATGCCATGGGGTTATCAGGAAGTTCACCTTTGGTTCAGCTCTAGCTGCTAAAGAGACAAAGGGAAGTATTGTACCAGCTCCCATTAACCTTGTCAGTGGGATCATTCTTCAGCTGCAATAGCATCAATAGCTTCTTGCATTGCGCTGCCACACAGACGTGCAGTAAAATCACCCTTATGGAGGTGGGTTTTGGTCCCTTTTCTGCTTTAGCTTGACCAGGAGTCAGAATGATTAGGTACATAATGCCTGGACAGCAGAGAGAAGCTGCACTGAGCTGCCCTCCATCACCGTTCAAAAACCAGTCATAAAGGGTCAGGAAATGATCCAAACAGGTATTAACACACCAGAAATGCCCCTTCCCTGGCAGTGTTCAAGGCCAGGTTGGACACAGGGGCTTGGAGCAAGCTGCTCTGGTAGAAGGAGTTGGGAAGGGGGTTGGAACTGGTGAGCTTTCAGGTCCTTTCAAACACAAATCATTCCATGATCCTATGAAATCCAGTTTCAAGTGGATTTTCCACTTCAGCGTGTGAGAAGATGCAGGACCATACTTTCCTTCATGCTGTATCCCCATCTCCTACCTCTCTTCAGCTGCAGCCCTGGCCTGCCACGTTCTCTGCCCACAGTCATGCCAAACACCACAACACCGAGATGGATTGGCAGAAACAAAGCTACTCCCAAGCAAGGTCTTTGAGCAGAAGTACAGACATTCATTAGAGAATGAGGAAAACCAAATACATGTTACATAGGGAAAACAGGAGGAGGGATCAGATTGGAAAATTTAGGGAAATACCATACTGGGAGGCTCTGCTGGCACCACCATGTTCATGGAATCACAGAATCCCAGCCTGGTTTGGGGCTGAAGGGACCTTAAAGCTTATCTAGTACTAACCCCTGCCATGGGCAGGGACCCCTTCCATAGAGCAGCTTGCTCCAAGCCCCTGTGTCCAACCTGGCCTTGAACACTGCCACGGATGGGGCAGCCACAGCTTCTCTGGGCACCCTGTGCCAGCACCTCAGCACCCCATAGGGAAGAGCTTCTGCCTTACATCCAACCTAAAGCTCCTCTGTTTAAATTTCAACCCATTATCACCATTATTCTTCTGTAATTCCCATTTTTTTATCCGTGACTTTTGTTCTTTCCACACAAGTGGGCTCCAGTGGTAGGAGCTGGGTACACACATTATAAAATAGATTAAGGATTAATTACAATGTGGTGATTAAAGTCCTGCCTGGTAGATTGTAGATGGCTCTGATACAGCAGTGTTAGGAGAATTCAATACAAATACACTCCACAACTACTTATCAACAGGAGATAAAGGCATTTTCTAAGTGTCTGACATGCTGGATCCACTGAGCAAACAACTTGATTCAGTTGCAAAACTTTCCTATGAGCCAATTTTCTATCTCAAAAGCCTTCTGGACCGCTTGAGTCCCTCGAATGGCACAGCCATCCATCAGGACACCCACTGAGACCAGGACTTTTTAAGGAAGAAAAAACATTAGGAGCTAAAATCCAACAGGACACGGTCTAACGATGCTTGTCTGGAGCCAGGCACTTGCCTTTAAATCTTATTCCACAGCATTTTGGGTTTAACCCTTTGAGAATCCAAACCCAGCAACATAGAAAGGGATCTTGTGGGCTCCAATAAATACAATTAAATTGGCTGAGATTGGAGATAAAACGCCTCTTGGGGTAACGGGGAGGGATGACACTGAGCTTGTGTAGCCTCACACAGGAGACTTGTCCTTGTATCTGTATGTTCCTCTGGATGACAAATAAAACACAGAATCCCAGACTGGTTTGTGCTGGAAAGGACCTTAAAGCCCATCCAGCTCCAACCCCTGCCATGGGCAGGGACCCCTTCCACTAGAGCAGCTTGCTCCAAACCCCTGTGTCCAGCCTGGCCTTGAACACTGCCAGGGATGGGGCAGCCACAGCTTCTCTGGGCACCCTGGGCCAGCGCCTCAGCACCCTCCCAGGGAAGAGCTTCTGCCTTATCCCCAATCTAAACTTGCCCTGTTTCAGTCTGAACCCATCACCCCTTGTCCTATCACTGCAGTCCCTGATGAAGAGTCCCTCTCCAGCATCCTTGCAGCCCCCTTCACACACTGGAAGCTGCTCTGAGGTCTCCACACAGCTTCTCTTCTCCACCCTCAACAGCCCCAATGCTCTCAGCCTGGCTCCATACAGGAGCTGCTCCAGCCCCTGCTCATCCTCGTGGCCTCCTCTGGACTTGCTCCAACAGCTCCATGTCCTTCTGATGTTGAGGACCCCAGAACTGCACCCAGTGCTGCAAGTGGGGGCTCACCAGAGCAGAGTACAAGGGGAGAATCGGAGAATCATAGAATCACAGAATCATAGAACCACAGAATAGTTTGGGTTGGAAAGGACCTTAAGATCATCCAGTTCCACCCCACCTGCCATGGGCAGGGACACCTCACACTAAACCATGGCACCCAAGGCTCTGTCCAGCCTGGCCTTGAACACCTTGATGGAGCATTCACAACCCCCCTGGGCAACCCATTCCAGTGCCTCACCACCCTAAGAGGAAAGAATTTCCTCCTTATATCCAATCTAAAGAATCATCTCCCTCGACATCCTGCTCATGCTCCTGATGCATCCCGCTTTGTTTCCAATTCCAGCAGGAGAAACCCTTCAGAAGCAGATGCTGAAGTTATTCACCTCCTGCTTCATTCATTTTTCAGTGCCAGTTCCTCAAGTATTGATTCTTGATTAGTTATTCTCATTGAGCAATTCATTTATTAGCAGACACCTGGAGGTTTCCAAGTCCCAGATGACTTTGCAGTCAAAAGAAAACAATTCCATTATCTAAGATTAGCGCTGATAGAAGGAAACAATTTACTGCACTAGTGACAATACTGAACCTTCAGAAAGCTGCAGTGTTAAAAAATGATGTGCAGCCATCATCTTAAGAATAAAAATTCACCTTTCATTGACAGCAGCCTCAGTTTGACCTTTATGTCTATATAAAAACTAAACCTAAGACAAACACTCCAATACAAACCTTCACAGCATCACAAAAGAGGGATTCCAGATGAAGCCAGGCTGAAAACATTGGACCTGTTGAGCCTGGAGAAGAGAAGCTGCGTGGAGACCTCAGAGCAGCTTCCAGTGTGTGAAGGGGGCTACAAGGATGCTGGGGAGGGACTCTTCATCAGGGACTGCAGTGACAGGACAAGGGGTGATGGGTTCAGACTGAAACAGGGGAAGTTTAGATTGGGGATAAGGCAGAAGCTCTTCCCTGGGAGGGTGGTGGGACACTGGAATGGACTGAACAGAGAAGCTGTGGCTGCCCCATCCCTGGCAGTGTTCAAGGCCATGTTGGACACAGGGGCTTGGAGCAAGCTGCTCCAGTGGAAGGGGTCCCTGCCCATGGCAGGGGTTGGAGCTGGATGAGCCTCAAGGTCCTTTCTAACCCAAACCAATAAGAACATCACAGACAATGTATTTAGACATTAGGAAAAGCACTGACAGTGCTTCACTCAGACACCTTTACTCACACAGGGAATATCGTTAAAGCACTATAACATAAAGGCAAGAATTAACCACATGGTATTGAGTTGGGAGCAAGGAGATACCACAGAGAGAATGCCAGAGCCATTTGTTACAGAGCCTCACACATTTTGCATCTAAATTAAGGAAGAATAGGGCAAAGTGTTCATGAACAGACACAGATTATCCAGAATGGAGCCAAGTTCAGTTCTAAGGGCACGTTAAACTAAAACCCAAACCCTGAGAACCCAGAGGCATGGGCAAAAGAACTACCAGATGAGATCCACGTGGAGGGACTGGAAGCCAAAACATCTGTGAAAACACCTAGCAGGAAATAAAGGCATGGAAAGAAATCATTTTGGAAGGCAGCAAACGCTGCAGGAAACCACAGGGACATTTCTGGCTGGAAGCACGTTCCCGTCCTTCCTCCCCTCCATTGCCCGTTGCCTTTGTACCAACAGGACTGCTATGGAGCTGTGCAGGGAACCAGCTTTGTGATGTGATCTGGGTTAAAAATAACCTTGGTTTAGCTGCTCTGGTTCACCATCTGGCCCCTCACAGTTGTACCAGCAGAGTTAAAGGAGCCCAGGATGGGAACAGGCAGCAGAGGAGGAGTGAAACTCCCAGGAAAAATGCTTCAGCCTAAAGGAAGGAAATACACGGTGCAGCCAAGAGAATCTGCACTGAGTGAAAAGGGCAGAACAAGAAATTCACCCCTGCAGCACGCTGGGGATCCTCAGGAGAGAAAGGCTGCCAAGACCAGACGTTAATGATGGTTTGATAGGCCAAGGGGAATGGCTTTAACCTGCTCGAGGGGAGACTGAGCTGAGCTCTTAGGCAGAAGCTCTTCCCTGGCAGGGTGCTGAGGCGCTGGCACAGGGTGCCCAGAGAAGCTGTGGCTGCCCCATCCCTGGCAGTGTTCAAGGCCAGGCTGGACACAGGGGCTTGGAGCAAGCTGCTCCAGTGGAAGGGGTCCCTGCCCGTGGCAGGGGTTGGGACTGAGTGAGCTTTAAGGTCCCTTCCAACCCAAACCACGCTGTGATTCCATGATAATCACTTTTCCACTCAAAGGATGCTGTATCAAGGCTAGAAGGGCCAAGCAAGATGAGGAAAAGCAGCAAATCCCATCAACACTTTTACTTATTGACCAGTTACTGAGTTGAGCTCTGGATGTCACCACTGGAGAGGATTCACGTACGGAGCTGGAGCTGACACAGCAGCAGATGGGTGGATTCAAGATACTGAAGTCAGCCGCTGCAATCTGAACTCACATCAGCAGATAAGAAAGACTTAGAGTGTGATCTGGTTTGCTTTGATATTTACATCTATTTTAAAAAGAGTAATTCTTGTAAGGCCAATCTTTCAAATGTGCCAGTTCACAAGGAAATGTTGCTACATCCACATCTGCTCCAGGTCTGGAGTTTGTAATAGAACCACACAACAAGGGATGGGACGAGAGGAAACGGCCTCAGCTGCACCAGGGCAGGTTTAGATGGAGCTGAGGAACAATTCCTGCCCCAGAGGGTGCTCAGGCATTGGAACAGGCTGCCCAGGGCAGGGCTGCAGTCACCGGCCCTGCAAGTGTTCACACCCCATGGAGACGAGGCCTCAGTGCCATGGGACAGTGGTGGCCTTGGCAGTGCTGGGAATGGTTGGACTGGATGAGCTTGAAGGGTTTTCCAACCCACTTGACGCTATGATTCTGTATTACAGCAGCACCAGTGGAAAAGGCAGCCAAAACTCAGAGCAACATCCAGCAATTCTTACAGCAATCACACTGCAGATGGATCAAGAAATCCTTTATAATATTAGAGAGAAAGAAAACACTTCCTTCCAGCCCTGTAACAGCTTTTGTAAAGGACTTTAATCATTTACTGTTCCACTACTGGCCAATCACAGCAAAAGCTAGGCCTAAGAGCACTCTCATCCTCGCTCCACACATCCCATGTCTTGCAATCAGGTCAGCTCACTAAGCAGGCCAGAAATTATCTGTTAGTAATTGTTTAGTAACTGGAGAGTGTGGAGTTTCCCAGTTTTGATAATGCATTTCAAGGAATCATGGAATGGTTTGGGTTGGAAGGGACCTTAAAGCTCCTCCAGCTCCAACCCCTGCCACGGGCAGGGACACCTTCCACTAGAGCAGCTTGCTCCAAGCCTCATCCAACCTGGATAAAGTTCCTGTTTCTGGTGCGTCCTGGTACTCCTGAACTTCCACATCAACTCTAACAAGCACACACCCTCATTCCAAGTCACTGCACGTTGCTCTCAGCAGCTCTGCCATACCAACACCTCCACTGCAACTGCCCTTCTCCATCCCACCCATGGCCCCTTCTCTACCCTACACTTTCCACGTCCTCCTCTGTTTTCTGCCGTGTTCATTCCTGCTTTGAAAACTACTTTTCCTTGCACAAAAAATCCTGGACTTTCCTCTAAAGAATTCCTAAAAATATATCTTTCACCCACTTCCCTTTACACAACATCCAGTGCTTCCACTCTCCCATTTTCTTCTCATTACTGGACTCTCTTCTTCCATTCCAAATGCCACCTGCAAAGGGCCACATCACATTCTGTGCAAAGCACACAGCGAAATGAAGCTACATGACAGATATTTCCCTCTCCACTCACCAAAGTGAGACATATTCCAAAGCAATAGCATGGAACAGGCACCACCAAAGCTTATCACCTTCTGAGCAAGCATCCTTGATGCGCCCTCTCTCAGTGAAGCTCCAGTTCATCTTCAAACAGGCCTGGAAACATGCCTGGAGAACCTGTTGTGAGCCAAGACCATCACCCTGCCTAGAGCTGCGCAATCGAGATACCTCTGACCACAAAAAGGAATAGCTCAAGTGTTTTCCTTTAGAGCATCTCGCCAGGAGAGAAGAGGAGCTATTCCTCTCTTGTAGAGATAAGAAACAACCCATATTACATAGACATGAGTCTAATCCCTCAAAGAGATTGAGGGGCTCAACTCCCACTGGAGCAATGTTGTTAAATTCCCAAATTCCTCTGCAGATCTGGGCAATGAAGCACAATTATTCCCCCCGAGCTGGTATTTTACATTCAACTGCACGTTCTGGAAAGCCTCCAAATGGGCCAAAGACCCCAAAGATGCCACAACCACGCAAGCTTTGCTTCCAAAATCTCCTGGCTGTGATCATGGCAATTCCAGTTCATGCAGTTTGGTTGGGGTGAAGGTTTCCATTTTCTGCTTTCAGAACTCAAAACTCCATCTTAGCTCGTGCACTGCAAGTTCTGCCTTGAGTTTGGCAGCTTCTGATCCCATGTAATAACAGTTCACTCCCTTCAGCATCATTTATATGAATCATTGATTTAATACAGATAGCAAGGGAAAAGAAAGACCTATTAAGTCATGGGCATGACCCAAGCATCAGTGCTGGGTTGCTCCAGCAGCACATTTTCCATGCTTGTTTTAAATGTGCTTGCCACAGAAGTACAAAAAGCATCCGCAAAGCAGGGACATGTTTCACTAACATATGCTTGTAGTCAACACAGCGTTGGAAATCTTCAATTTAGGACTAAACGTGGCACTGCACTTTTATTCCTCCAAAGAGACTCGAATGTTTCTTAAGGGAGTGAAAAGGGGTCATTTGTGTTGCACTGAGCAGCAAAACTGGGCAGCAAAACCTTCCTCAGTGATGTTCACTTTGGTTTCAACAAGCTGGGACATGAAATGCACCAGTGCCCATCTCAGGGACTATTTATAAGAGCAAATAGGAACAGGCCAAGGGGAATGGCTTGAACCTGCCCGAGGGGAGACTGAGCTGAGCTCTTAGGCAGAAGCTCTTCCCTGGGAGGGTGCTGAGGCGCTGGCACAGGGTGCCCAGAGAAGCTGTGGCTGCCCCATCCCTGGCAGTGCTCAAGGCCAGGTTGGACACAGGGGCTTGGAGCAAGCTGCTCTTGTGGAAGGGGTCCCTGCCTGTGGCAGGGGTTGGGACTGGATGGGCTTTAAGGTCCATTCCAACCCAAACCAGGCTGGGATTCTATATATGATCCTATAAGATACGGATGGACTGCAAGAGGATGCCTACTTCTAGCAGTACAAATAACACACACAGAACCTATTTCCAGGATAGCTTTTGTTGGATTTGGGTTTTTTTTTCCTTTACCTTTGTAAGAAGAGAAGGTGATACTTCCCTCATGAAGTCCCAGAGGCAAAGCAAGCACAATACTGGATCTATTCCTGGCTTTCTAATCTCCATCTTTCTGATGGGGATTCCCATGTTTCCTCAGGCAATAGCTGAGGGTTTGGGGTTGTTTTTCCTCCCCCACCACACGTAACCCAAATCCAACTGGTGCCTGTTGCTTCTTATCACTCCACACCTCTGAGAGTCAGGCACCACCTCCCCTGTGATCTCCCCTTTGCACAGATGAAGATAACAGCCACAGTGAGGTTTTCTCTGCGCTTTCTCCGGGTTGAGCAGACCCAGCTCATCACTTCAGCCATCTCAACCATAGAATCCCACACTGGTTTGGGATGAAGGGACCTTAAAGCTCATCCAGCTCCAACCCCTGCCACGGGCAGGGACCCCTTCCACTAGAGCAGCGACCCCTTCCACTAGAGCAGCTTGCTCCAAGCCCCTGTGTCCAACCTGGCCTTGAACACTGCCAGGGATGGGGCATTCACAACTTCATTGAGTAGCCTGTTCAAAACACATTAAACCACTGACCTTTGCAACCAGTTTTCCACCTATCTTGTAGCCTGCTGCTCCCCAGTATCACAGACACAAAGACATGGAGATCCTTGGTAAATAGAAGTTAATGACATCCTCTGTGCCCTCATCATCTGCAGAGATGGTCAACCCCCTACCAGAGGCAATCCAGGAGCTATCATGAGTACAGTGATAAGAGAGGTGTTTGCACGAAGCACCTCTCCACAAAAGCAAACTTCTTGACAAGCATCAAACCGCTCGGCATGTCAGCATCTCTCCACTGCCTTCCTTGGCATCCTCAGATCATGACCACCACCAGACTGACAGCTCCTTGGGTATCCTGTTCTCTTAGATGCTATCAAATTGCTTTCATTCCATCATTAATGCAACTATCACCATGTGTCCTGCTGCAGGTTATTATTTCTGTCCCAAAACAAGAAGCAAAGGGTCACAACTCATTATGGTAAATAACCTGCTTACACAGTGGTGACCCTGAGAGAGAGAAATAGTTGGTGTCCTGAATATAAATCATTGCCCTTGCCATGATCCTGACTATTTCCATACACTGATGTGCAGGAATTACCTCTACAAAGTGTCTGCACTATCAATCAGAACACTGAAAACAAATATATCCCTAAGAACCTCCCTACTCTGCTCCAATAAAGAAGACAACGGAGAGAAAAACACTTGTATGAGTAATAGGAGAGATGTTTAGTGCTACAGAGAATGCATCAACAATTCTCCTCCAACCCTTTCCACAACCTAAAATGAGTAATTATGTGCCAGGAGATATCATCTACTGCACAAATCAAGTCACTGAGACTACAGACTAAAAAGGGTTCTTTACAAAGTCAATTTATTAGAGCTGACTGTGCAGGCAGACACAAGTGCTCTTGTGGACTCGCTGCATTAACAGCCTCTCAAAGCCACAGGAAAAGGCAAATCGATAGTGTGTATTTTTTCTCTCATCAATTTATCTAGTGCTGAAAAGAAATAACCCGCTTCTGCATGGCTTATGGACACAGAACTCAGAGCAGCACACAAGGCTCTGGGTTGGAAAGGAGCTTAAAGCTCATCCAGTTCCAGCCCCCTGCCACGGGCAGGGACACCTTCCACTAGAGCAGCTTGCTCCAGTCCCCATCTAGATGAGGTTTAAGGTCCCTTCCAACGTAAACCATTCCATGATGCTATGAAACTGGGAGAGGAGTGGCTGGAGAGCAGCCCTGCAGAGGGGGATCTGGGGATGCTGGGTGACAGCAGCCTCAACAGAGTCAGCACTGAGGGCAAACCACATCCTGGGGTGCATCAAGCACATCAAGACCAGCAGGTCTAAAGAGGTGATTATCCTGCTGCACTCAGTGTTGATGCGGCTCACCCTGAGTCCCATGTGCAGTGCTGGGCCTCACCATTTGAGAGGGATGGGAAGGTCCTTGAATGCATTGAGAAGAGGGCAACAAGGGCAGTGGAAGGGCTGGAAGGAATATCCAATGAGAAGTGCCTAAGGACCCTGGCTTATCTGCTTTGGAGAGGAGGCTGAGGGGAAACCTCATGGATCTCTACAGCTTCCTAACGAGGGGAAGCGGAGAGGGAGGTGATCTTATCTCTTCTCCC
Organism: Pezoporus wallicus; assembly: GCF_028554395.1. Lineage (NCBI taxonomy): Eukaryota > Metazoa > Chordata > Aves > Psittaciformes > Psittacidae > Pezoporus > Pezoporus wallicus. The sequence continues at coordinate 272,438 of NW_026637385.1, forward strand.
TGGGATCCAATGATAGGATGCATGGGAATGGTTCAAAGCTACATCAGGGGAGGTTTATATTGGACATTAGGAGGCATTTCTTTATGAAGAAGGTAGTTAAACACTGGAATAGGCTTCTTAGGGAGGTGGCTGACATCCCAAACCTGTCAGTGTTTAAGAGCCACTTGGACAATGCCCTTAAAAACATGCTTTAACCTTTGGTCAGCCCTGAAATAATCAGGCCTAGATGATCATTGCAGTTCCCTTCCAACTGACACAGGATATTCTAAAGCAGCAGAGAAAACATAGAATCATAGAATCCTTAGGGTTGGAAAGGACCTTAAGATCATTCAGTTCCAACCCCCTGCCATGGGCAGGGACACCTCACACTAAACCATGGCACCCAAGGCCTCGTCCAGCCTGGCCTTGAACACTGCCAGGGATGGAGCATTCACAACCTCCCTGGGCAACCCATTCCAGTGCCTCAGCACCCTTAACAGTAAAGAACTTCTTCCTTGTATCCAATCTAAAAACATGAGGACTCAAGCTGAGAAGCTCTGCTGGACTTCACCACCTCCCCTCTGTGCTCAGTCATCATGGTTAACATGGAGGTGCTGCCTGATACTCTTCTCCCAGTGCCATGTGCTGCCTCTCTTGGACCCCCCACAACCTGCGCAGCCAGCGGGACTAATCCTGCCCAAAGCCAGGCTCCTCTCATCAAAGCAGCTTTGTGGGATGGGAGGAATGACTCACGGCACAAAGAGGCTTCCCCATGGCTGCCTCGCTGAGCTTCCCTTCCACATTGCTGTAAGCTGGTCCAAACTCCAAAGAACACGGCCAAAAACGTTTCCTGAGTAAAATCATAGAAAGGGTTGGAAGGGACCTTGAGATCATCCAGCTCCAACCCCTGCCATAGGCATGGACCCCTTCCACTAGAGCAGCTTGCTCCAAGCCCCTGTGTCCAACCTGGCCTTGAACACTGCCAGGGATGGGGCATTCGCAACTTCACTGAGTAGCCTGTTCCAGCGCCTCAGCACCCTCACAGGGAAGAGCTTCTGCCTTAGAATTAACAGTGATCCACAAATGCTCATCCTAGCACATGGGGAGGTGGGGACAGAGCACAAGACAGCTCCTTCTTGTGGAAGCCTATGCAGTGACACAGAAAAGGCCACTTTTGAGCCAGGGAGCTACTGCAACCTTGTTTTCCCCATCATTTTAATTCTCTACCCCAACAGCAGCATCACAGCTCACTCATCTGTGAGGCACAGAGCTCTCCTCCACCTCTCCTGCTCCCCTGCACTGCAGTACCCCCATGTACTGCAAGACTAAGTCAAACTAGTGTTGACTTAACGCCCCTCCTGTGTCCCACTGCCAGTGCCTGCCATCCAGCAGTCAGAGATCACTGCTGAGCTCAATGCTCTTTCCCACTCGTCACCATCCAGCAAACACCAAAACCTGGAGCAAACCTCATGTTTTCATCAATATTTGGCTAAAGTTGCCCCGTGCACTCTCAACCTGTGAGGAAGCAGCAGGCAAACAGATGTTCCTGCAGCACAAACCTGCTTTCTTCAGGAAGCCAGGCTAAAAACAGAACCTGCCATCATCAACATCATCTATGTTTAGATCCAACATTCCAAACAATTCCTTCCTTTGCAGTTTGCTTTTTCCCCTGGAACTCTGCTTGGCAGGAGAACGAAACAGCTGCCACCAAGAGCAGGAATTGAGAGATGAAGAAATACATCTCCTTTGCTGGCAGCAATGGAGACACAGCAGCTGGATGCCTTCCAGGTCACTGCAGCATCCCAAAGAGGACAACCCAGAGCTCAGCAGCACACACTTGGCTTTTTATTCGCCCATGAATGCAAAGTGGGTAATTCCTGTACAGGTAAATATTTCATGCTATAAGCTATGCAATTCACTTTAAACAAGATTTGCCAATCTGATTACTATGTCCAAGCTGAAAGGGGAAAAAGAACCCCATACAGAAAGAGTTTTCATGGGGAAAACATTCCACTTGAGGTTTGACTTGTCTTCCCGTGCCAAGTTGGCAGGAAAACGGTGTGTAATTCCAGTGCTTCTGCAAACAGCATTAATTTATTGCAAGCCTGTACATGGTCATGCTTCCAACCAGACATCTGATGGAGAAGGGGAAGAAAGGATGTCAGGGGTTTACTCCTACCTACAGTTAAACCACTCTCCCCAAAAAGTAGGATTTTGAAGTAAAAATCCTTGTGTGTTACCATGGACCATAGGCCTCTCTTCTGTTATGAAAGACAATCTTCATAAAGCCACAGAGAACAGGGACAGCATCCCCCAGCACTGTGCTCTACATGGGGAGTGGGATGCAGGATGCTGGGATTGGCATCAAGACACAATATACAGGTGTGGACATGGAGGAAGGGATATTATGTATGTTGTTAAGCATAAGATGCTGGGCGTTTAAGTGCCTGACCACGAGACCCAATGTCAAGATGTATTACTTCTTAGACTAAAATACAGCTACACTCAGGTATCATGAAAATCCATTAAAGCCACATTGTTGTATAAAGAATCATGGAATCCCAGACAGGTTTGTGCTGAAGGGACCTCAAAGTTCCTCCAGCTCCAACCCCTCCCACAGGCAAGGGACCCCTTCCACTGGAGCAGCTTGCTCCAAGCCCCTGTGTCCAAGCTGGCCTTGAACACTGCCAGGGATGGGGCAGCCACAGCTTCTCTGGGCACCCTGGGCCAGCGCCTCAGCACCCTCACAGGGAAGAGCTTCTGCCTAAGAGCTCAGCTCAGTCTCCCCTCGGGCAGGTTCAAGCCATTCCCCTTGGCCTGGCCCTACAGGTCCTTGTCCCAAGCCCCTCTCCAGCTTTCCTGCAGCCCCTTTCAGGCACTGGAGCTGCTCTCAGGTCTCCCCTTCAGGAGCCTTCTCTTCTCCAGGCTCACCCAGCCCAGCTCTCTCAGCCTGGCTCCAGAGCAGAGCTGCTCCAGCCCTCGCAGCAGCTCCATGGCCTCCTCTGGCCTCGCTCCAACAGCTCCACGTCCCTCTTGTGCTGCTGCCCCAGAGCTGGATCAGGGCTGCAGGTCCTGCAGTACTCCAGGTAAAAGGAGACATTGAAGGTTTATTTCCCTTCGGTTTAGCAGCACATCAGCTCCATTAAGACACACAGGCAGCTCCAAGAATCCTCTGCTGCCTTCACAAATGCTCATTCTGCAGCTCCTAATTTTCAGTTGTTTTCCCTGTCACATTCAATACATCCTGCATTCATAAATTATGGACTTGCCCGATTTCCTGACATCACCCAAGAGCCTACAGTAATGCAGGAACCCAGGAGAGGCTGGAGAGATCCACATGCTGGCTGCTGAGGCTTTTTAAGATGCTAAGGGTACATGCTGGGCCTTTATTAGGGATGCTAACAGACTAAGGACCTAATTCCCCACACACAACGCTGGCCACCTTCCTTTCCCTTATTGTCCCTCCAAAATCCAACCCCTAGCGATTTCCAGGTGAGGTGCTGAAGAGATGAAGACCCACACGTGTGGTCCCTGAAGCTCTGCTGGAGGATCACACCTCTTTATGCTCCAGCATTGTGCCAAAAGCCTTCCTACAGCAAACCACCCAGATTCCCTGTTTCCCGGTGACATGAGACACATCCCAATTCGCTCATGAGTCACAAGCCAGATGCTTTGTGAACACAAGGTGAGATCTATCATTTCACCAGCTCCTCTCTATGACCTGGTTTAGTGTGAGGTGTCCCTGCCCATGGCAGGGGGTTGGAACTGGATGATCTTAAGGTCCTTTCCAACACAAGCCATTCTGTGACCCTATGATTCTATGACCATAACTGTGATCACTGGAGAACTTACTGGCTCGGTGACTTTTTAGTTGGCAGCTAAGCAGATACACTTCTCACATGTGAATTCCTTCCAAACCCTCATATTAACTTCAGTATTAGTTTGGACACGTTAATGCTACGAATTCGACTGTCACTGACAGCAACAAATGCCAAAAACAATCCACTTCTCTCTTCACGTATGTGACAGGCTTGTCACCTGCACAGCAACTAACACACATGGAAAGGTAAATATGTTAAATGTGAATCAAAGCCCAGCACAAACACAGGCTGGGGAAGACCAGATGGAACAGCCCTGAGGACAAGGACTTGAGGGTGCTGGGTGCAGAGGAGCTGCTGCGAGGGCTGGAGCAGCTCTGCTCTGGAGCCAGGCTGAGAGAGCTGGGCTGGGGCAGCCTGGAGAAGAGAAGGCTCCTGAAGGGGAGACCTGAGAGCAGCTCCAGTGCCTGAAGGGGCTGCAGGAAAGCTGGAGAGGGGCTTGGGACAAGGGCCTGTAGGGCCAGGACAAGGGGAATGGCTTGAACCTGCCCGAGGGGAGGCTGAGCTGAGCTCTTAGGCAGAAGCTCTTCCCTGGGAGGGTGCTGAGGCGCTGGCACAGGGTGCCCAGAGAAGCTGTGGCTGCCCCATCCCTGGCAGTGTTCAAGGCCAGGTTGGACACAGGGGCTTGGAGCAAGCTGCTCCAGTGGAAGGGGTCCCTGCCCGTGGCAGGGGTTGGAGCTGGAGGAGCTTTAAGCTCCCTTCAACCCAAACCAGTCTATGCTTGTGACAAAGCCACACAGCACAAGCTTCACAGATACAGCACTGACAAGCTTCTATGCAACTATTCATGTTCTTTTACCACTGCTAAGAGGCTTTGTTTGAATTGTTTTGAGGTCCTTTAACTCATCTTACATATACTTCCTTAGCAGCTCTCTTAGGGGCTACTAGCTTAGACCCCTGCTATCTTTAAGAGGATTTTAATCTGCAGATCACTAGACACATTTCCCACTCCACAGGAAGAACACTCTGCTGTTGTTCCTACATTAATCCTGGCAAGCACTTGAAGAGCAGATACACAATGGGATGAAACTGTTTACAGCAGCCTCAGGGTTATTCCAATACTTGAACAACTGGAATAACAGGGGGCAATTCAAAACAGAGGCCCAAAGCATAGGAATCAGGCTTCAAAATCAGATCACAATGCTCCAGAAGAGGATCATGAAAGTACTGAAGAGGAGACAGTTGGAGGTATTAACACCAAGCCCTGTAGAAGCATTTGGTAGCCCAGACAAGAACCCATCCATCCTTTCCCACTGTAAAAATAATGATCAGGAGGCAAACTATCCTTGTTCCATACGGACAAGTAAGATTTCCCAAGGTTACTGAAGAGAACAACCCGGAACTCCACGATGGAAGAGAGATCATCTAATAAGCCTTTTCTATCTAACTTCCAGCATCCTGATGAAAAACGACCTGAATAAGTGAAGTTCTTTGCCCTTGTCCTCTTTGTTCAGATTGAATGCAGTCATAAGGGAGATCCTGGCAGGGGTAGGATGTTTTACTCAATTTACTATGCTTTGTGATGGCTCTGTAAAATATGAGATACAGGAAAGAAAAGGTTATGGGGGTTTGGGGTGGGGGTTTTGAGCAATGGATGAAGAAGGGAAACCTCAGTGCTTGTAGCAGGAAAAATTACAGCCCAGGAACTGCTTAAACTGTCTGTGGAGAACACTGGTCTGTCAATCCCTGTGCAGAGCATCACGTTAAACCAAAACAGGGTAGGATTTTAAAACAAACAGTAATTGAGTATGGGACAAACAGTCTTTTGTAAAATCCTGGTTTCAAGCCAGTCACAGACAACACTGGTGTCAGAAGCTCCATCTACCTAATGCACAGGCTCCATGATTGTGAGAGACTGAGGCTTTCCTTTGAAGGAATCACAGAATCAACCAGGTTGGAAAAGTCCTTTAAGCACATCCAGTCCAACCATTCCCAGCACTGCCAAGGCAACCACTGCCCCATGGCACTGAAGCCTCCTCTCCACGCTGTGTGAACACTTGCAGGGCCGGTGCCTGCAGCCCTGCCCTGGGCAGCCTGTTCCAATGCCTGAGCACCCTCTGGGGCAGGAATTGTTCCTCAGCTCCATCTAAACCTGCCCTGGTGCAGCTTGAGGCCGGTTCCTCTTGTCCCATCCCTTGTTCCTTGGGAGCAGAGCCCAGCCCCTCCTGCCTCCATCCTCCTCTCAGGCACTTGTAGGCAGCCATCAGGTCCCCCTGAGCCTTCCTTCTCCACACTGAACCCCCCAGGTCCCTCAGCCCTTCCCCATCACACTTGGGCTCCAGGCCCTGCACCAGCTCCACTGCCCTTCTCTGGCCCCCCTCCAGCACCTCAATGTCTCTCTTGCAGTGAGGGGCCCAGAGCTGAACTCAGGATCCGAGGTGCAGCCTCACCAGTGCCCAGTGCAGGGGCACAATCCCTGCCCTGGCCCTGCTGCCGCCCTGGTGCTGATCCAGGCCAGGATGCTGGGGGCCTCCTTCATACAGGCTGGTACTGTTAGCACAGCAAAATGCAATACTCATACTATACCTACCCTTACCTCATGCTGTGAGGCTCCTTTTCACACATCACCCGTTAAATACATCCCAAGCCTCACCATATGTGCAGACAAAACTTGGGTCACGCACAGTGCAGACTGTGCCCCATAAATAACAGGCAGAGAACGCTGGTACAACCCAGGTGCAGCCGCTCCCAAGCACCACTGATCAATGGCTTTGGACTCAAACCACACTCGGGAGTTGTTTCTGTAAAGCCCTAAATGCAAAGCATAATGATGTTAAACCTTGGGAACACACTCCCTGCACACCCCGCTCCATGTGCATGTGGTGTTACGAGATCCCTGTAAGAGGTTTTGACGTTTCTCTCTCCCCATTCAATGCTCCCCCCAAAACCAAGAGTCTGGGAACCAGCAGCTGCACGGGGTTGTAAGAAGTGGAGTCAAAAATGCCAAGCAAATGAGTAACATGTGTGGGAAGCAGAACCTTTTCCTGAGCTGACCTCTGAGCTCAGCGGCTGCCCCTTTCCTGACAAAAGGATTGCAGGGAATAAAGCATCCCGACTGCAGCTATGTAACCACGTGGGAAACAGCCTGCATCCCTTTGGCATAAGGAATGTACATCATGTGGTGGGGATAAGATGGGATCCAACTGCGGCGAGCACAGCTCAGGCCCCTAAATACACCCATTTCTCCTTAGGAGCTGACTGGATTCCCATGGAGCAGATCCCTGTTACCTCACAGACAGGCTTTTTCTCTTTTTAATGGGGGATTTGCTAAATCACTGCTGCCATGGTATTCCCTATGGATACTGGAATGGATACCGGGACACAAACACCTCCAGGTTTCACAGAATCATGCAAAAGTTAGGGCTGGAAAGGACCTTAAAGCTCCTCCAGCTCCAACCCCTGCCACAGGCAGGGACCCCTTCCATAGAGCAGCTTGCTCCAAGCCCCTGTGTCCAACCTGGCCTTGAACACTGCCAGGGATGGGGCAGCCACAGCTCCTCTGGGCACCCTGGGCCAGCGCCTCAGCACCCTCCCAGGGAAGAGCTTCTGCCTTATCTGCAACCTGAACACCCCCTCTTTCAGTTTGACCCCATCATCCCTTGTCCCGTCACTATCGTTTCTGGAGGATGGGTTTTGCTGTCACTGAGGGGACAGGCATGCTCCCCTCCAGGCATATGAGACATTAGCAGCAAAAGACCTTGAAACTCTACAAGTTCCTCCTGACCCTTTACTTTGGACTAAATGACACCATTTACTAAACCCAATTCTCTCAGACACATCCCAGTTACAAACCTAATTATACTTCACTAACCATTGCCTGACCCACTCGGGCTGAAATCAATCCATGCCTTTGTCTTTAATTCCATATTAAATCAGCCTCAAAGACTTTCCTGGAGTGCTGGAAGGTTCACAAGCAGATAACACAGGAGTATCTGAGGACTCAGCGCATAAAAGGCTGAGCCAACACAGAAGAGCTTCCCAAGTGGGCATCAGAAGGACCTGTCAAGATTTAATGAAGCTTGGACCGTGCTACCCTCCCCAGGAGCAGGCAGGAGGGAGCAGGGTGAAAGCACACACCTTTCTCCCCTCTCCTCTACATGAAACCTGGCTTGCTGGAGAGCACTGGCAGCTTGGCTGCCCCCCCCTTGCAACGAGGGGCCCCCACATAGCTCCTCACTCATCTTGGAGCCACTCACATTTCCTTTCCTCCCTTCACAACCCTTTAGTCAGCTTCAGACCCTATCCCGCTTCCCACCTAGTATTTATCTGCATCAGGCTCTGCCCTGTCCCTCCACCCCGGTTCAGTGCAAGTGAAAGCTCCTTTCCTGCAGATCTCCTGCCTGAAAGACAGCTCCTGCAAAGCCTCCACTTGTTTCAGACCTGCCAGAAGCAGTTTCCTCTCCTTTATGGGGACCTCATTAAAATGAAGAGGAACTAAACCCTGCGAACATGTATTTAGGAATCACGATGGGCTCACCACTGCTTTGTGTCTTAACTTGAATATTCAGCGCTTCCAAAAGACAAAACACTCTATTCCAAGCCTTAGGAGGGTTTTTCATCCCACCACATGTCCATGTCAGTCCCTCTTTATCTTGGCACCTGTAAATCCATTTTCAGAGAATCATAGAATTATCTTCCATTTCTTTCTGTTTTGGAGGCCTGAATACGTCTGTAAAAATCTTGCAGCTACATATTAAGGTAATAATGCCAACCAAAAATATGTGTCTAAATGGGTTTAAAACAGCCTGGACCACTGGTGCTCAGAGAGCAACTGACGGCTCGACATGCACTTGGCAGCCAGTAACTAGAAAAGTGGGGCTGACACTTGGGATAGTGTTTGTCCAAAAGCTTCATCAATGACAGGAATGACAGCACAGGCTCACGGTCTATCTACATACCTCCTTATGCCAAGAGCAGTCATTATTGCCCCCAGCTCGGCACCAGCTGAGACAGCACCTGCCTGGTGGTGGACACCCTTGTCCAAGACCGATATTCAACCAACCAACAAAAACCCAATGGAGATACCAAGATGATCAGGGCAGGCAGCACCCAGTGCCTAAAGGGGCTGCAGGAAAGCTGGAGAGGGGCTTTGGACAAGGGCCTGCAGGGCCAGGCCAAGGGGAATGGCTTGAACCTGCCCGAGGGGAGACTGAGCTGAGCTCTTAGGCAGAAGCTCTTCCCTGGGAGGGTGCTGAGGTGCTGGCACAGGGTGCCCAGAGAAGCTGTGGCTGCCCCATCCCTGGCAGTGCTCAAGGCCAGGTTGGACACAGGGGCTTGGAGCAAGCTGCTCTATGGAAGGGGTCCCTGCCCGTGGCAGGGGTTGGGACTGGATGGGCTTTAAGGTCCTTTCCAGCCCTAACTATTCATGATTCTATGAATTACTACCCTTTTCTCTCCCATCACTTACTTGGGTCAGAGTTTAGCCCATAAGGACTGTATGTATTTAGTTTACTACTCAGAGTTTGCATCACCTGATTTACACATGTAACTAGCACAGATGATACAATTTTCCTGTCTGACCATGATTTCCACAAACCCTATTAAGTTACTTCTTCTTTTGGATATGCACACACACTACAAAAGCTCAAGTCATTACAATTCCTACCTGGTTCTGTGCTGGTGTAAATAAGAGAATCAGCCCCTTACATTCCCAACAAGCTTGTAAGTAGTGTTGCATTAATGAACCTCCTGGAACAAGCATGTTGTGTGAAGAAGAATGTCAGCCACTTGTACAACAGCCTTTGAAGCATCTCCCCACAGAGGAAACAAGCCATCAGCGTAGACAAACTCACCGGCTGCGTTTTGATGTATCACAAGACAAACAGATCTGGAGGCTGCATCTCAAACAGATGCTGGAATTGCTTTCTACTTTGACTCCCAGGAGTTACTGGTGTCAATAAAGTGGAAGAGCAACACTATTTTGCCTTCCTTAGCTGTCATTATTGCTGCTGTGTAAGAAAAATACCTTCTGACAAAGCATGGGGCTTTAATCCAGCCTTGTATTCCTACCTCAGTCCTACTGCTGTGCTGCTCAGCTCTCCACTCACACAACCTGCTATAAAAACCTTAACATGGGCACAGGCATACTTGGGGATGCAAAATCCAAGTGCAAAGAGAGCACTTACACATCTGAGGAAAACAGAGAGAAAGAAGCATCATTCATTTGAGTGAGTGATGCTTATCTTCTACAGCAAACAAGCTGAGACGTGTTGACGCTTTAATGCACCCTTTAGTTCTCTAAAACAGTGCAATTATTGAAGATATCATCTGCCTAATGATGAGGGAGAAAAGGCTTATTTACAGGACCTGAGGACTCTGAACACTTGGATATCAGCATCAGGTCCTGGTTCTGCTTACCCACAGGATCTTCTTAAACAAGGCCCAAGACAGACTTCTCACTGGGACCTGCTGTTTCCCACCATCTGCATTGGACAGAATTCACATGGATCAATCACAGAATCCCAGAGTACTTTGGATTGAAGGGAGTTTAAAGCTCCCCCAGCTCCAACCCCTGTCACAGGCAGGGACCCCTTCCACTAGAGCAGCTTGCTCCAAGCCCCTGTGTCCAACCTGGCCTTGAACACTGCCAGGCATGGGGCAGCCACAGCTTCTCTGGGCACCCTGGGCCAGCGCCTCAGCACCCTCCCAGGGAAGAGCTTCTGCCTAAGAGCTCATCTCAGTCTCCCCTCGGGCAGGTTAAAGCCATTCCCCTTGGCCTGGCCCTACAGGTCCTTGTCCCAAGCCCCTCTCCAGGTTCCCTGCAGCCCCTTTAGGCACTGGAGCTGCTCTCAGGTCTCCCCTTCACACAGCAGAGGGGCAGGATCCCCACCCTGAGCTGCTGCTCACGCGCTGGAGGTGCAGCCCAGCGCACGGTTGAAGCAGCGAGCACGAGGATGCTGAACCTATGAGCAGTCACAGGATGGAGCCAAGATCTTTCCTTGCCCCTGGGGATGAGACAGGGCAGCAAAGGAACAGCACCACACAATCACTTTGAAAACCCAGCGACAGGAACCACCCTGTCAATTGATACCTGTTGTTAACATCACATCTGCTCTGGGAAAGGTCGGTTGTTTCACTCGGGAACCCATGCCAAGTAGCTCTATTAAGATATCCCACACTGTATTAAACTGAGTTGCAGTTTCCAAGGGAAGTCTGACATCAGTTCAAGTCATCACTGAAATGTACCTTTCTCTGTTTCCTACATCATAAAATATTAAACACTCTCACATTACTGCTTAGATGTCACTCATAAGCGTGCACAGAAGCAATGGCCACAACAAAGGAGTTCTCATTGTAATGAAAAGACAACAATTAGGACTAGTATCAGAAGGGGTGTACAAAGGTTGTAAAAACTTTTAGGGAAGCAGAAGCAGAAAGAATAAATCTGAGTTTACAACCAAGTGTCTGCAATCGGTGACCTGAGATCCTTGGCTTAAATACAGTTAAAATCAGCAATAACATCAACTTGGTTCAAACTAATTGGATTAGTGAATAGGTGCACTCTCAGCTTCCCAGGTCATGCTCCTCAGCTCAGACAAAGCTGCTGTTTCATTGTACCTGTGTGACTTGTTTGCACACCAGGAAAGCTGTGGGATGGATGAAATGGAGACCTGTTATCTGCAGGCTCAGGCCGACAGCAGCACAGCCGTGGTTCACACTGGCACAGGGGGGTTTCAGGGATACAACAAAATTCTTTGCCTGTTTTAAATACAAAACAAGAAGATTCAATACAAAGATGCTGCAAGCACTTCCCTTGGAATTCCTGCACATCACATACCACCTGCTTCAATGAGACACAAGAGGAGGCCATGAAGATGCTGCAGGAGCTGGTTGCCCAGAGAAGCTGTGGCTGCCCCATCCCTGGCAGTGCTCAAGGCCAGGTTGGACACAGGGGCTTGGAGCAAGCTGCTCTAGCGGAAGGGGTCCCTGCCCGTGGCAGGGGTTGGAACTGGAGGAGCTTTAAGGTCCCTTCAACCCAAACCAGGCTGGAATTCTATGAAGTATTGCATTTACACCCAAGAACAACCTGTGAGCACTAAATAAACACATGGCTACAGCAAATCAAGCCTAAAAGTTACAGGGATCTTGGTCTTCTTTTCTGGCAGTTGTTCTTGTTACAGCCAACACCATAACAGAAGCTGCACCCTGCCCTGTTGGTACATCCTTAGCTGGAAGAAGAGCCATGGTCCTCCCAAAGACCCAGCATGTGTTTCCAGCTCTGCTCTGCACTAACAGCCCTTGTTCCACTCTCACATGAGTTATTTGCCCACCATGACAGGCACATTCCTTGCTTCCTGCAGCCATCTCACAGGTGCAGCCTATTTTTGAGCCAAAACCCCATAATATTCTTCAATTACCAGCAAAACTAATCTCTCTCCAGGAACAACTGAAGGTGCTTCTAATTCTGAAGGAAAGATGAAGGCATCAATGAAATGGCAAGCTTGATATATACAGAACCCCTCTATAAAAGTGGATAAGGGAGGACAGGCAGCAAGAATCACTCCCATTCCCACAGACAAGGCTCCAAGATCCCTTTTGCCAAATGAATAGGAAATTTTAAGAGAAATTTAATATTTAAAGTACATTCTGCCTAGTGCAGCCCTTTCTCGTATATAATAGTCCTAAAAATAGAAGCGGTCGAGCTGCCCTGACAAGGTTATTACTTCAGTATTTGTACAACCATTTTTCATCTTCGATGGATTTTGCTAGGAGGAAGAATAACTTGTACCCTTCCCAAAGGAGCAGCATCACTGAGCAGCAGCCCCGGAGAGGGGATGCAGAGGAAGGTCTGTGGCTGCTGCAAGCCTTAAGGAGATTTGTAACTCCTGCCTGTGTCGGCAATAGTGGAAAGGGACACATGGGATGGAAAAGAGAAGGTATCCCAGTGAGACTTCTTGCTTTTTGGCCCCCACAGCTACATCCTCTTGCATCTTTGGCTTCACACTCATTCTGCAGTTTCAAATATCAAGCTGTGCATCACAGGCAAAGCTGGAGAACAGGGATCAGCCAAAGGATCCCACCACAGCAATCGCTATGTTCTAAGAATATATCAAAATACAGCCAGAGATGCACTTAAAGCAACACAGACAACTCAGAGCAGACAGCAATTTCCTATTTTCCAGCAGTTCTCCATCTCTCCTGAGTAGAAAGCACATTTCAACATAAGACAATTGGCTGGGAAAGCAAATCTGAGCATATTTATATATGGAGAGAGAGGGAGAGACAGACTGAGATGAGCTCTTAGGCAGAAGCTCTTCCCTGGGAGGGTGCTGAGGCGCTGGCACAGGGTGCCCAGAGAAGCTGTGGCTGCCCCATCCCTGGCAGTGTTCAAGGCCAGGTTGGACACAGGGGCTTGGAGCAAGCTGCTCCAGTGGAAGGGGTCCCTGCCTGTGGCAGGGGTGGGAGCTGGAGGAGCTTTAAGCTCCCTTCCAACCCAAAGCACTGTGTGATTCTATGACATGAAACATGCAGCTAAAGCAGCTGAGGAGGTAAGTGGGTCTTTTGACTAAAGCATCATTCCCTGCACCCGATAAGCACAGGCACCATCTTGCACACAAGCCCCTGGCTGATGACTGTCCTCACCCACATGCACACACTCACAAAAAGCAAGTTCTCCATACAATTTTATCAGTTAAAGATAATCATTCACCTTTGCAGCTCCTGAGGAAACATCCACGTCCCTCTTCTGAAACATAAACCAGCAGTCGAGATCATCCAGATGTTTCAATTCTACATTGCCAACCTTAGAAATCATCTTCAAGAAGTCTGATAAATGGGGAATGTTGACTATAGGTAAGCGAAGGGCTTCATTAACACTATCCTCAATGAAGCAGCTACATTTCCTTACTGAGCAATCACTCTTGCTGTTAGGTGATAACAACCTGGGGGTCATGCCACGGTATACTCCAGTACGTGAAGTAGCAGGCATTTAGTCTGTCTGCAATTAAAAGCATTTCATTGTCTCCTCAGGTTCCTTGTGACACCCAATTGAGCACCACCACAGGCAAAGTGCTCTTAATTACTGAGGAAAACCCTCTCAAAGCAACCCACAGGTGTGTGAGGCTCAAGCAGAGCCTGAAATGGTTGAACAGATCATTTAATCTTTATTAAAAACACACACTTGAATTTGGATGTCATTAGCTCAAGAGCAGGATTCTTCCTGATTTCTTTCAAGGGGGTTATATTCTTTGTACTGTTCAAAAAGCAAGTGGTTTCTAAAGGATTACAACTGACACTTGGAGTGAAGGAGAGGTTCCAAGTGATCACAATTTGCACAGTTATTCCCATCTTCACAAATGGGTTTAAATCACCTTGGTTTTCCAAAGCCAATCCCTCATATTGGCATGGAATGAGCACACCTGTGTTTATTCCTAAGCAGATGCTTTTCAGTGTATTTTAGAACATTATCTCAACCAACTAAAAGAAAACAATGTAAGACCATATTTCACATCTGCTGTCTTTGACCTATGTAGCTAGTGATGGACAGTAAAGAGTCAGACGAAGTGAAGCTGTCCTATCTTTCACATCTGACTGCATCTGGAGACAGAAGAGAGACTGTACCAGTAATCTGCTCCAAACACATGGACAGATGAGTTAATCTGGTGCCAGCAAAGCCTAACAGCTCATCTCAATCTCCCCTCGGGCAGGTTAAAGCCATTCCCCTTGGCCTGGCCCTACAGGCCCTTGTCCAAAGCCCCTCTCCAGCTTTCCTGGAGCCCCTTTAGGCACTGGAGCTGCTCTAAGGTCTCCCCTTAAGGAGCCTTCCTTCTTCTCATCCTTCCTTCTCCTAATGAGCTTCATCACTATTGGACCATCACTTGCTGTAGGGAACACTAAAACATGGGGAAATTTTAAATGTCTTCTGCTGACTTGAGCATCAGGTGTGGAAACAAACACTTCAGTTCCTACTTCAGGGGCAGGAATTGCAAAGAAATGGTATTTGCAGTAGACAGTGGAAAGGCAGGGAGGGAGGCACAGGAAAATCTGCTCTTCCCCTTCTTCCTCCTCAAGCACATTCACATCCCCTTGACCACCAACCTTCCACATCTTCAACTCTTGTATTCCCCAGATGGCAAAGCAGACCAGCTTTCTAGAAACTCCTATCTTCCTCATAGCACAATAACGGGCTTTGACTAAAACATCCAGGCTACACCAGCCTCTCCAAAGTCTTCTACAGCCAATCCCTACAGGAAAATGTAGGTAAAGAGGACAGAGTTGTCAACCTGCACTTTCACCACCTCCCACCCCAGTTTCCTGCATCGCTCAGGTTCTTCCCTATGCCCTAAATCTCTCACCTCAGCTGCTCATATTCAGCTTTTGGTACAAAGAAGTCACGGAGCCAATTTTTACTTCCTTTGATCAATCCCATCCCTCTGTACAGACAACAGCTTAAAAACCATTAGTCTTGCTTATGTTATCCAAACGCTTGTGAGGATCTCATCTTTCCTGTCATTTATTTAGCTCTGAATCCCTTGACAATACATCTAAAGGATTCTTAGATCACATCAAACATCACTCCAACCAGCAGTTTGGACTGTGAGGCAGCACTGGCAGAAGCAGGTTTCAGATGCAGACAAAGCCTGATCGATGCATGAGGCACGTGTTCTGAAAGCTGCTATGAATAGAGTCCGAGTCATACCCGGGCTTCAATGACCACAACAGATCATCTGGAGGCCTCCACATACCACAATACATCACCTGGAGCCAGAGGATTTCAACAGGGTCTTTGTCTTGCAGCTCACACACCTTTCAGTATCCTCGTGGCATCATTTGAGCTGACATGCACATCCAAATGCATTTTATAAAGGTTTCTGAATTAGGTGCCAAAGGCAGAACAGTCCCAGGTAAACGCTCAGGACGAGATCAGTTTGGGGGGAAAGGGAGTTTACAGATGGTTTGTAAATAGTAATTATACAGGTGGTTGCACTTCATAAATCCACCCCTCAACTGATACAAAGCTGAGATCACGTCCACTGACCTGTGAGCATCGTCGGACTTCACAGAACCATGGACTGGTTTGGGTTGGCAGGAACCTTAAAGCTCATCCAGCTGCTCCATCCAGTCTCCCTCAGCCTGGGTTTGTGCTGGGGATTGCCCTGACCCAGGGGCAGGACCTTGTTCTTGGCCTGTTGAGCACCATGAGGTCCACACGGTCCCACCTCTCCAGCCTGGCCAGGTCCCTCTGGATCCCATCCCTCCTTCCCTCCAGTGTCACTGCATCACAGAGCTCGGTGCCATCAGCAAACCTGCTGAGGGTGCTCGATCCCACTGTCCATGGCACCAGCAGCTAACCTCAAAGCAAGCCACATTGCCACGTGTGTCTTACAGCTTTTAGAGACTCTATACTATGAATAAATACCAGACTTTTAACCTTAACTCTCAGCAACACAATTCCATTCACATGGCCACCATGTGCGCGACAGCGTTTTTAGGGCTTGTCTTCTGCTTGCAGTTAATTCGAGCTGCCCTTCCCAGAGTGCCATCCCACACCGGGATTTTTAAGGGAATGAAGTACTAATTTTAACCATAGAATCACAGAACCAACCAGGTTGGAAAAGCCCTTTCAGCCCATCCAGGCCAACCGTTCCCAGCACTGCCAAGGCCACCACTGCCCCATGGCACTGAGGCCTCGTCTCCATGGGGTGTGAACACTTGCAGGGCCGGTGCCTGCAGCCCTGCCCTGGGCAGCCTGTTCCAATGCCTGAGCACCCTCTGGGGCAGGGATTGTTCCTCAGCTCCATCTAAACCTGCCCTGGTGCAGCTTGAGGCCGGTTCCTCTTGTCCCATCCCTTGTTCCTTGGGAGCAGAGCCCAGCCCCTCCTGCCTCCATCCTCCTCTCAGGCACTTGTAGGCAGCCATCAGGTCCCCCCTGAGCCTTCTCTTCTCCACACTGAACCCCCCAGGTCCCTCAGCCCTTCCCCATCACACCTGGGCTCCAGGCCCTGCACCAGCTCCATTTACCTAAAGCAAAAGTTGACCCATTAAGTAAAAACTGGTGTTTCAATTGAACTCCATCACCCCCTATCACGACCCCTGTGATGCACCCACAGGTTAACGGTGCCTGGGGCCTTTCCATGATTCTTCCTGCCTGAAAAGAACAGATTTTTCATGGTTTCATCAGCATAAAGGCCAAAAAAATACCACAACTGCAATGAAATTCCCCTTCTCTTGCCGCATGCTGTTAAATAGCACCCACAAACTGAACCTAATACTCAACAAGAACATACCCTCTGTATCAGCCTACACAGTTCGAAAAGAAAATGATCAAATAGGGGGATTTCTAGTGATGGAAAGTGCTATTTTTCCCTCTGATCATTCATGACAAGGGGTGCTCCACCTCCCTAATAATGCCTCACTTCCTCTGCCCTGCCCAACTTCCCCTTTAAAACACTGATTTTAGGTGCAACTTCCTTGGAAGAACACTCAGTCCCTGGAATTTCCACTCCATGATGCTACTGCACTCAAGCACTCCCCCTGATAAGCAAACCAGACTGCTGCTCTGAGCTTCTCTCTGTGTGTTTCTTCTTGTCCTCAGCCTATTTTTGTGTCTCTTCTGTTCCCCTACGACTTAACCAAGAGCTATTTCAAGCCATGGAACTCATACACAATCTTCCCATATGAAAGTCACGAGTCCCAAATACAGGAATGGGATTTTGTCTCTTCTAAATATTTCCTTGCTCATAAAGTTAACAAAGATCAAAACTAGGCATCTGCATTTTTGCTACGGCGTCAACCCTCGTGTTCACACAAACCTGCTTTGCACGCCACTGTCATCCCTTCGAGCATGACTACTCACAACACTAATTCCACTCTCGTTATGGAGGCCACTCTTACCTCCAGCAGCATTGCTTCACATCTATTCTAGCTTCCTTTTTGAATGCAGCCTAAATCAAACACAAAGATGACAAGCCCAAGGTACCAAGCTATGGGAACCTGCCCTTGATGAGCACATCTAAAGGGGAGAGATAAACAGTCTCCACATCATAGAATCCCAGGTTGAAGGGACCTCAAGGATCACCTGCTACAACCTTTCTAGGCACAGCATGACCCAGACTGGATGCCCAGCACCCTGTGCAGCCCAGTCTTAACAGTGTCCAGTGCTGTGGAGTCACCGCCTCCCTGGGGACATTATTCCAATGGCTGCTTGCTCTCAGTGGGAAAAGTTTTCCTCTTATGTCCAGTGGGAATCTCCCAGCAGTAACTTGTGCCCATCACCCCTCAGCTCTCCCATGGGACTCCTTGTCCAAAGGGAGCCTCCATCTTCCCTGCAGCCCCCCTTTACCTCCTGGCACATGGATCAGGTCTCCCTGCACCTTCTCTTCTCCAGCTGAGCAGTCCCAGCTCTCTCAGCCTTTCCTCACTGCTGCCCAGCCCTTGGAGCATCTTTGAGGCCCTTCTCTGGCCCCTCTCCAGGCCAGCCACAGCTTTGCTGTGCAGCAGGACCCAACCTGACCCCATGTTCCAGGGGTGGCCTGACCAGCACCCAGCAGAATGGGA
Organism: Pezoporus wallicus; assembly: GCF_028554395.1. Taxonomy (NCBI): domain Eukaryota; kingdom Metazoa; phylum Chordata; class Aves; order Psittaciformes; family Psittacidae; genus Pezoporus; species Pezoporus wallicus. The sequence continues at coordinate 290,791 of NW_026637385.1, forward strand.
CAATGACACCTTTATCCCCATGGTAATGCACTTGCTGATGTTCCCCAGCACCCTGTTGGGTTTCTTACAACACACTGCACTGTCCCTCCAGGCTGGGCAGCTGGGGACCAGGAGACACCAAGGTGTCCATCAGCTGCTCTATTTCATGGGCCATCCCTTACTGTTCTGCCCCTCTGTATGACATGTCATTTGTGCTGGTGACTAATAAACACACTGTTGGTCCACAGCTGGCTCACTGAAACCCTTCCAAACTCAGTCTGCTTGCCCATGACAACCTCCTGGTTTTAATCTGATTAATATCATCTTTCTCCAAAAACACACTGCCAGTTTGCTTTATCAAAGCATCACTTGGTATTACAACAGCTCAGAAATCACAGTTCCATGGGACACAGTTCAAAGAGCAGCTTCATTCGTTGATACATCCCCTGGGGTCTCAGCGCAGCATCAGGTCTGCAGATGCTGCAGGGCTGAGGTTTCTTCTCAGTGCTGCTGCTCTCCTCTGAGCTACTCATCTGAAAACAGCAATTCAAGCCCAGTCAACCCTATTTAATTTCCTAAAGAGAAAATAAACCTATTTAGGCATTATTAACTTAACTTCATATAAACCTGACAATAAGTCATAATGTAGATGAGCTCTAACAAGACTCAGTTCAAGACTTTAAGTGCTATTGTATTGTCTGAGGTTTGGCTGTGTCTCAATGTTCTTACACTAAGGTATTTTTAAGGGGTGGTTGTTGCATGCCATGGGATACAAGGCAAAATCCCAAACAGGTAAATTGATAATAACCTTGGAAAAGTGGATTTCCAGAACTTTCCTGATCTATGGCTTTTAACAGATGTAAGTTTAGAGAAACTAAAGAGCCTGAAGTGAAAACAGTGGTGTCTTTAACATTTAACGATGGATTCTCACCCATTTTGTGTGCTTTTGCAAAGGCCAACTAGTTACCTAGTGACCAAACTGATCACCCAGTGCTGCTGAAGGAGCAAGTCCAGCACCACCAAGGATGAAGAGTATCATAGAATGGTTTGGGATGAAGGGACCTTAAAGCTCATCCAGTTCCATCCCTCTGCCATGGGCAGGGACACCTTCCACTAGAGCAGCTTGCTCCAAGCCCTGTCCAACCTGCCCCTTCACACACTCATCACACACACAGCAGACAACCTGCCACCAAAATCCATCACAACAAACATCCTGCAAGTCCAAATACATGTTGTTATTTCTATGAGAATCAAATCACAGCAATCTGAGACCTGCAAACTACGCTCTTACTGAGACATCTTATCTGAACAACTATCAGATAAATACTATCTATGGAGTTTGCCTGCAGGTTCTATCAGGGGAGGGCAGCTACCATAGACACCTGATGGATGAAAAGAATGTATTCTTCTTCCCTGTGAGGGTGCTGAGGCGCTGGCACAGGGTGCCCAGAGAAGCTGTGGCTGCCCCATCCCTGGCAGTGTTCAAGGCCAGCTTGGACACAGGGGCTTGGAGCAAGCTGCTCTATGGAAGGGGTCCCTGCCTGTGGCAGGGGTTGGAGCTGGATGAGCTTTAAGCTCCCTTCACCATTCCATGGTGATTCTATGATTGCATGCTTCTATTCCAAGAACACGTGACTCTGCTGTATCACTTCATGAATTGAGTCCAATCATGTCACTTGTAAGAGCTGAAGATTCAGGGACTGAGAACATAATGCACTATTAGTTGCCTTTAAGACAGCCACCCAGATGAAAATCAGCATGAAGATAAACTCAGGTCTGATACAGCAGAGATAGTGCACTTACTCTGAAAACAAACAGTGAGTTAAGGAAACTTAGAATTAGAGGTAAATTTTAGGACTCAAGCTATACTTAGGGTATGAAACTAAAGATTACAGCACGGAGCCTTTCCTGCCGCGGCAACAAACATGTTTAGAGCCGAGATATTTTTGTGTCTGTCATCCCAGATTAGCTATTTATTTTTGAATAAAGCCTTTTCATTTTCCTCCCCTGTTTAGTAAGTGGCAACAGAATCCTGAGGGTTTGTTAGTAATGTGTATTACAGTGTCAAACAGGAAGAAATTAGCCCTGAAAACCAGTATTTCCAAGTCTAAATGCTGAAGGAGCAGCACTTTTCGTGGTTAAGCTCCTGGAAAACAGAATTGGTTTTAAAAATCAGGTACCTGCAGCCTCTTATCTCCTGAAATTAAAGGGATACAGTTATCTTCAAAACCTATCTTTAAAGGCTCCCAGCTATCAAACGTCCCTGCCTTATCTGAGAGCAGTTTGGTTTCCTTTCCTGGTTTTAACTGTTCTTGTTTCTTCACTCTTGTGTGGTGCCTACAAATACAGAATGAATCAAATCAGGGAAAAAATCCTCAGGGTTAATTATATGGAAGGAACAAAGAAATCCTGAGTGGAATTTCTGGCAGCAATGGATTGTTTCTCCTCTCTCTGAATAGGAGAAAACAACCCCAAAAGGTGATTCCAGGAACAAGTCCCCATTGATCCAGGTACTTTTACACTGGGTATTTTTGTGGGTTCTCACTGTACTGCTTGCAATGGATGGAAAATGCCTGAGGGGTTTACCAGCTCTCATGCTATGATCACTGTCTACTGTTACCACTGTGGCAGGAAGCGCAGCTCCAACTAAAGCAGATTTCCCCTCTCAGTATCACGAATAGACTCAGGATACTCCCCAATAATCTCAGAATGGATACTCCCATTCAATTATTTCACTATAAAAAGATCTGCAGAGGCCACTGATCTGCAACGAAGCATCGGGGTTTCATCTTGAGAGCACATCTTAAGCAAATTCTCTCTCTTAATGTTTTATCTGACCCCTTTTTACTAAATGGAAAGATCCCCAAGAGCACAACAAAACCGAGTCAGCTCCTCGTGTCTTCTCAAGCCAACAAAAAAAACACTTCAAAACAAACTAAATAAATGAAAGGGAGCTGTCCTGCTCAAATCATAGAATCAGCTGGAATGGAGAAGACTTTTAACATCCCCTCAAGTCCAACCATTCCCAGCACTGCCAAGGCCACAATTGCCCCATGGCACTGAGGCCTCATCTCCACGCTGTGTGAACACTTGCAGGGCCGGTGCCTGCAGCCCTGCCCTGGGCAGCCTGTTCCAATGCCTGAGCACCCTCTGGGGCAGGAATTGTTCCTCAGCTCCATCTAAACCTGCCCTGGTGCAGCTTGAGGCCGGTTCCTCTTGTCCCATCCCTTGTTCCTTGGGAGCAGAGCCCAGCCCCTCCTGCCTCCATCCTCCTCTCAGGCACTTGTAGGCAGCCATCAGGTGCCCCCTGAGCCTTCTCTTCTCCACACTGAACCCCCCAGGTCCCTCAGCACTTCCCCATCACACTTGGGCTCCAGGCCCTGCACCAGCTCCGCTGCCCTTCTCTGGTCCCCCTCCAGCACCTCAATGTCTCTCTGGTTGCGAGGGGCACAGAGCTGAACACAGGATTGAAGGTGCAGCTTCTAGAAGTCCTGGAAGATCACAGAATCTCAGACTGGTTTGGGTTGGAAGTGACCTTAAAGCTCATTCAGTTCCAACCCCTGCCACAGGCAGGGACACCTTCCACTAGAGCAGCTTGCTCCAATCTGGCCAGACACGATCCCTGAACTCCCTCTTCCAATTCATGCTTTGCAAGGTTTCCATGTCAGTTATTTTCCTGCCACCTCAGCGCACAGTCAGAGAAGCATCACAGACAGAGTAGCAAAGTGTCCCATTCCCTTACATCAAACACATGGTGAAACTACACCTTCAGGATGCTTTTTCAGTTTCCAAAGCCAAACTTAAGCTCATTTAAGTCAACAAATTCATGGTATTCACCAGAAGGTGAGGTCTCACCTCTCCTACTTTCTCCTTGGCCATGTGTTCCCAAGCATCATGATGGAAACATCACTGGGCAGCTCCAAGAAGAAGGTATCAGCACCTCCTGAAAGGATGCCTTTGACACAAGATATATTAGTGTACAGCAGGAAGGAGGGCAGAAAGGCAGCTTTCATAGACCAAAGACTTGCACCCACCTAAACCAGCAATAAAACCAGATTCTCAGCCCATCTGTTGCACATTTAACAGAGGAGGAACTGGTCTAAATGATAACTTCTCTACCTCTAAAAGCACTGTTGTGTTAACTACAGAAGTGAGAAGGAAGCCATAAACGTACTTCAGGTGGTTTTAGTACATAGCCTAAATGCTCTATCATCAAATACTATCTCCTGATACTTGGCTATCAGCGCCTTTAGAACACACTGTATTCCCCAGGAGGCAAGCAAAAGCCTTCAGTGTGAGCTGTATCAAGGGGATGAGCTAAAATTACTGCAAGACACCTACACAGAACCTCTTGCCTTCAAAGAACAGCCTCAGGATTGCTGGAGTTGGGATTCTGGATTCCCTTCAGGAACCTGAAGTCATGAAATACAACCATGATTCTTATTCTGCTGAGATGTAGATGCAGATCACAGCAAAGGGTCCCTTTGTCTTCAAGTGTATTTTGCACTGGAGGATCTCAGAGCTTGGGGTTGTATCTTTTGGCATCAACAGGATTGTTTTAGCATCAACAAGAACTTACGGGCAGCTCTTCAGGGAACAGTTAGTGCTTGAGATGTTATATGGCTGCTGGGAAGGAAATAAACATCTTATGTCCACTGGATGCTTCTGATTTATGTAGAAAGAATCCTATGGATGTACCAGAGCCAGAAGTAACAGCAATGGGCGTAATTCAAACTTTCTAGATCATAGAATCACAGAATCCCAGGCTGAAGAGACCTCAAAGACCATCTGCTACAACCTCCCCAGGCAAAGCATGACCTAGACTAGATGGCCCAGCACCCTGTACAGCCCAATCTTAACACTGTCCAGTGCTGGGGAGTCACCACTTCCCTAGGGAGATTATTCCCTCTTGTGTCCAGTGGGAATCTCCCCAAGAATAAAGATGACTTTGGGAGTAGCAAGGCCCTGGCACAGGGTGCCCAGAGAAGCTGTGGCTGCCCCATCCCTGGCAGTGTTCAAGGCCAGGTTGGACACAGGGGCTTGGAGCAAGCTGCTCTAGTGGAAGGGGTCCCTGCCCGTGGCAGAGGGTTGGGACTGGATGAGCTTTAAGGTCCCTTCTCCAGCATCTCAGGAGGGCACAAACCAAAAGCCAAAGAATACAGGATTGTTTTCCTCACTGTTTTCCCACTGTCTTTTGATTAATACAAACACACACATAAAACAAGAAATACGAAATAATAATAAAAAGGTAAAATCACAGGAAGGTCAGATAAAACCTAAACCCACCAAAGACACACACAACCTCCTCCAGCTGATGCTGTAGGAAGAAAACTCCGTGATTCATAAGCTCTGCAGCTTATCTTGATAGCCAGAAAATCCTGATAACACTGAGAAAAACATATTCCAGAATCAATGTTCCTCCCTGCCCCAGGAGAAAGCTGTGCTGAAAGTCCTCTCAGATTTAAAACCAAGATTGTCAACAGAGGAAAGCCCAACTAATCCTGGCTGCCAGCATGGGCCTGGGGACAGAGCCTCGCAAGGAGATAAGATTCAAATCAGGAGTTTCACAGATCAAAGGCACCAGCCTGAAGTGGGAACCGAAATGAGTGAGGCACCAGAACGGTCTCTGCAGCACTTTCTGGGAGAGCCATTTCCATGGAAGTGGAACAATTTGGTGCTGAAAAACTCCATACAGAATCATAGTCATAGAATGGTTTGGGTTGAAGGGACACCTTAAAGCTCCTCCAGCTCCAACCCCTGCCATGGGCAAGGACCCCTTCCACCAAAGCAGCTTGCTCCAAGCCCCTGTGTCCAACCTGGCCTTGAACACTGCCAGGGATGGGGCAGCCACAGCTTCTCTGGGCACCCTGTGCCAGTGCCTCAGCACCCTCACAGGGAAGAGCTTCTGCCTAAGAGCTCATAGGTATCTACCAACCTTATTTTGTTATGAGTGGTATTATGCTAGTGATGAACGATGATCTCAGGGTCAGATCATGGGAGACCAGAATCCAGTTCTTCTCATGCCCACAGTTTCCCTCCAGTTCACCAACTGCACAAGCACTGCCTCAGTTTCCCCTTTGGAATATGGCAAAAAGGCTTGGTAATGCCTGTATTTCCCAAGATAGATTAAACATTGGGAGATGCCGCAGTGCCCTTCAACCCAAACCAGGCTGCGATTCCATGATTTGGGTTCTCCAGCAGGGAGATCTCCCCTGAGGTGAAAGCACACGGCTGAAGGAGGTTATGAATCCATTCCCACACAATCACCATTGAAGACAATTCTGTTACATGGAGTTTTGGATGAAAAGGCTGGTCACAAATTGGCCTAAAGCAGATGTGAGTAAAACAAGCTTCCCAAGGGCTGAGCACAAAATCAGAGCACCCAGCTTTGTTTTGGGAGAAGGGGATACTATATCAATCACAGATAACAGGAGATACACACACTGTCGAGTACTGAGAGAGCCAGAATGTCAGTGAAGAGCATCAGGAAAGCAGAAGAAAGTCAAGGACAGGCAAAGAAGCCCCCATGGTGTAAGCCACACACATACGTGTGCATGGATTTAGCGTTGGCAGGAAAGGATGACCTTGGAATCCTGAGCAGACCTATCTCCTGCTGTTTGCTTCAGCCTGCGCTGAGGAAAAGCAGCCTCTGCAAACATGCTCTGGGAAGCAGCACAACTGCCTCTGAGGAATACCTGCCTGGCATCGGTTTCCTCTTCCAACATAGGATCACAAATATTGGCTAAACTCTGGTCACAAGCAACCACACAGACCAGGAGCAGCGACTCGGCATCAGCTGGAGCTAAGCAGATGAGGAAAGATTTCAGGGATCCTGGAAAAGAACTGAAAGGGAAAGGCTAAGTGAGGTTTTGGCAGCCTTTGTGTGGTGCCATGCCAGGCTTTTTCTTCCCTGTGCTTGAGTTTACTAAGAGGAAGCTCCGAGGATCTGGCAGAAGCTGCCTCTGAAACAGGCAGGAATCTGCCAGTCAATGGGATCTTCTACACGAGACAGTGGCTTTGGCAGAGTGCAGAGCTCAGGGAGAGCCAGAGAGTGCAGCTGAGTGCCTCAAAACACCAATGTTCTTAGCCCTGCACCCCATCGTAGCCCGACTGCACATCCACAGGCAGCTGATCCCCGAGCTGTAACACACATCCAGTACTTGAAGCCATAGAAGGCACAAAAAGGTCATTGAACTGAACAAGGCTGCACGACTGATGAGATACTTGGATTTGAGTGATGGAACAATACTGCAGGGAACAGAGAGCAGGAATTGCAAAGGCAGCATCTTTCCAACTAATAAGACACCTTCCCAGCTGAAACTGCTGATGCAGCCAGGAGAGGAATAAGCTAAACACAAGAGAAGGACACTTAGAAGGGGAAATGAGGTTCAAAGTCAGACAAGAGCATCCATGGAGAAAATGGATGCTCTGTTGCTATCTAGGGATGTGAGGAGGCTGAATTACAACAGGAACAAATCAAATCCTTACCAGCAACGAGGAAGAAAATCTGATGTGATGAGCAAGTGGAGTTTAAAACCATTAGTTCAATGGTGTTCAGAAATGAAAGGGAAGTGATGGATACAACGTGGCCCTATAAAAAGGGGGGGGAAAGGCTCGACTCTGTCAGGTATCAGCACTGCAGAGGAACTGGATTTTCAGGGGAACTTAGAATCATAGAATGGTTTGGGTTGGAAATGAACGTAAGTTCATTCAGTTCCAATCCCCTACCATGGGCAGGAACACCTTCCACTAGACAAGGAGCTGGGTACGTGATTCCATAGGGAGAAAAAAAGAGGATGTATGGAAGACATGGGGAAGACACAGGATGGGTACAGAAACTCTGAGGAGCAAGTGATTACAGGGGATTAGTTTCCTAAAATCATAGGGGACAATTAAAAACACAAAGTAACTTCTATGGACCTCATTATAACCAGTAAAACAATCACTGGACTGGAAGCCTTGACAGCAGAGAGAAAACAGACTCACATTTAAATACATCTAGGTCTAGTAATTCAATCAGGATTGCAAAATGCCTTGATTTGAATAACTGATTTTAACTTGTGTGATGTTTGTACTTTTTAATTATCATCTTAATGAAATAGCAGCAGCACCACAGAATCATTGGGGCTGGAAAAGGCCTTTAAGATAATCAAGTCTGACCGTAATGAAAACAGGCATCACTTGAGATGCTGGTTTCTCACAAATATAACTTAGCAGAGGGAAAAAAAAAAGGAATTTGCATATAGATGATCCACTTCTATTCACCACAAAGTTTCAAAGTGCTTTTGGGATCAAAAAGGAACAAGCTACAGAGCAGAGTTTGGAAAAGCTTCTAAAGTAAATGAGAGCTTTAACTCCCCTTGTAAACAACGGGCAGATACAAGGAAGAATCCCAGACTGGTTTGGCTTAAAGGGATCTCCCAGCTCATGCAGTTCCAGCCCCCTGCCACAGCAACTAATTCAAATTAGACCTCAATTTTTAATCAGAGAGGATAATTAATTGCTGAAAATATAACAAGAAAAGTGGTGGCCTCTTAATGACTTGAGATCTTCAAATTCAAACTCACTGTCCTGGTAGAAGGTAAAGAGTATCCAAACTAAATAGGCTCCTTTACCAGGGAAAATCTAAGTGTCTGTGGTTTCCAGATGCAGCCTTAAGCTCTAGGAACTCTCCTCTAAGTCCATACAGAAAGCCACCAACACAGCATCATCCCAACAGCATACAAAGTAAATCTCCCAGCGTCCACAGGGGGAGAAGCAGGACAGCATCTGACCCAACCCTGTTGTGCAATGGCAGGAAAAAGTCTCCAGGCTCCATATCTCCATGGTGGAAATAGAGTTAGCACATCTACACACAAGGATCTTGCAAGGCTTAACCTAGGGAGGTCTCCAAAGACCTTCCAAGAAGCTTGGCCAGAAGCAGCCTCAATGGTACATATACAGCTACAGGTCACTGGGATAGAGGCAGCATCAGAAAGGGAAGAGGTAATCTCTTGGTTGACCTTGCCAGTGGTGTTGTGGAAGAGGAGGAGAGGACAACACGAGCTGTGCTGGACACTTTGCTAAGTGGCGATGTGAAAGCAACCAAGAGCTCTGAGGGGTTTATGGCTTTTCTTTAGAAGTTGTTTGTACCATCAAAGGGGGAGTCACAACGACAAAACCTCCAGATGACACCCATCTGCTGGAAAACAGCCAACAGCATCTTCACAGAATCACCCAATGGCTGAGGCTGGGGATCATCTCCTCCAAGCTCCTTGCTCCAGCTGTGTCACCCACAGCACAGTGCTCAAGACTGGGTCCAGGCAGCTCCTGAATACCTACAGAGAAGGAAATTCCACAGCCTCTCTGGGGAAGCTCTAATGCTCAGACACCCACATGGTAAACAAGTTCTTGCTCATGTTCAAGTGGAACTTCTGTGGTTTAGTTTGTGCCTGCTGCCTCTCATCCCATTGCTGGCACCACTGAGAAGTCTGGCTCCATCCTCTTGACACCCTCCCTTCAGGTACCTGTACACATTGACCAGATTCCCCCAGTGCCTTCTCTTCTCCAAGCTGAACAGGCCCAGCTCCTGCAGCCTTTCCTCACAGGGGATGTGAGGGATGCTCCAGACCCTTCATCATTCTCACAGCCCCTCACTGGACTTGCTCCAGGAGCTCCAGGTCTCTCATACTGGAGAGCCCAGACCTGGACACAATGCTCCAGGGAAGGCTTCACCAGGGCTGTGCAGAGGGAGGATCGGCTCCCTCCACCTGCCAGCAATGCTCTTCCTGATGGAGCCCAAGACACCATTGACCACCTTGGTCCCAGTGTCCCACTGCTGGCTCATGGACAACCTGGTGTCCACCAGGTCCCCCCCAGTTACCTCTCCACAGAGCTGCTTTCCAGCAGGTCAGCCCCCAGCCTGTGCTGGTGTGTGGGGTTGTTCCTCCCCAGGGCCAGGACCCTGCACTTGCCTTTTGTGTTACAAAGCCTAAAGCACTTTAAGACATCATTTCTTGATGGTGAATGCCAACAAATACATATGTGAAATCCAACCCCAGGAATTACACAAGGAAAGCTCAAGCTCAGATGAGAACAGATGATGATACCACATTTATCTCCTGAGCCCACAACATAAGGCTACTATCACAGAAGTAGCCAACTCAAACCAAGTATCTTCTCTACAACTTCCATTTGCATGTGTGTGCGTTATCTACAGACAGGGAAAGAATTCTTAGGGAAATAAATGAGATCAGTCCATATGCAGAAACTCGGCTGCACAGGAAAGTTCAGCATTTGGGCTTCAGATGCTACAGTAAAGACAAAGAAACCATTTCTCAGATTCCTGGCACTGCATTTTAAGACTTCAAAAACCCTGTTGTGAATCTAAGTTGAATCAAGAGCAAGCTTGAGCTTTAACCTGCTCTAGGAAGAGTAGGGGGTGAGACAATAACCTGAATAACCACATAAACCCCCTTGTCCGTTCAAGAAGCGAGCTGTCATCACCCACAAATCCAAGTATAAAGCACCAAAAGGAAAACTGGGGAATAGCAAACTGTGCTCAGAACACTCACTTGTCTCCAGGATAGATTGCCAACATCAAATTCCACACGTTATCAAATTGAGAGAGCTGAGTATCTAACACCAAAGAAATGAAAAGCTCAAACACTGCTTTAATTCATGGCAGATAAACTAAAGTGTCTGATGCCATAAAAGAGGCAGATCTTCTATATTAAGCTCCACATTAAATTAGAAGCAAGAAAAAAACCTGCAGAACCCAAGATGCGCTGCTCTAGTTTAACTTTTGCTGCTGTCTGCAATCCTTATCCGTGTTATCAGAGAATTAGACATGCCCAGCAGGCACAATGGCATCTAGGCTTGCTTTTTTTGCCAATTTAGTACTTTTTCTCTCATAAAACACTCTAAGCTTGTCTTTGATAACCCTCCCAAAGCCAAGGCATTAAAGGCAAAAACGTTCAGCCTACAAATACACTTCAGCATTAATCTTCCTATTGGGGAAGTTATTGTCTGAATTCTATGATAAACCCCATTTTTCTGCTCTCACTTTCCATTTTCCCACCTTCCAGTTTTCCATGTGACTGTTTCACTCACAGACAGGAAGGGAAGGCAGGGGAAAGTACAGCCAAATACAAACCAGCATCTCCAAATCCTCTCACGATCGCCTCCTAAATGGTTTGCTGGAGAGAGTCCACAGAGCCACGTTTTGTTCCTCACAGAAAGCACACAGTCACTTGAAATTCCTTTGCAGTGCACAGGGATTCCAGCACATCCATAGTAAACAACTCAGAGGAACTCTTAAAAAGTATTCAAGTATTACTCACACTGTGAGGAAACCAAACGTGTCTCAAAGGAACCTCTTTCCTTCTATGTTTCACTGAAAAGTATAGTATTATGCCATGAATATCATCCTCATCATCACTTCCCTACAGGGTTCCAACAGGAAAAAGGGATGAAATATAAGGTTTAGCTCAATAAAAGCACAATGAACTGTGTCATCTGCTTCCAGACTGAGAAAGAGATTCTAGAAAGAGAGCTAAAGAACAAAATGCTTATAATTAGTGAAGTTCTGTATTAAAAATGTACCTGGAAATGAATTAGATTTGTGTGTTCATGCTCCTGTTCGGTGCCCCCTTCAGACACTGGAAGCTGCTCTGAGGTCTCCATGCAGCTTCTCTTCTCCAGGCTCAACAGCCCCAATGTTCTCAGCCTGGCTCCATACAGGAGCTGCTCCAGCCCCTGCTCATCCTCATGGCCTCCTCTGGACTTGCTCCAACAGCTCCATGTCCTTCTTATGTTGGGGACACCATTTTCGTCCCATATTTAGGGATACCAATGATTTAAACCCCAAAATCGGAACGTTATGACTTAGTGGAGGGGAAGGAACAAAAAGGTAACATCATTTGATGCCTCTGCAGAGCGGCATCCATGTGACTGGCAGGTAGCCGAGGCATGTGGAAATAACTCTTGAAAATTTATTCCTAGTTCTAAAAAGTGACAGATTAAGAGGCAATATTTTTTAATTCAAAGAGTTAAAAGACTGTCAAAAGGCAAAATATGGAGAGGTGGACTTTATTTATTGTCACCAAAGCAAAAATCTTCATCTGTTTATTGAAGAGACACATGAGAGCACACAAGAATCCAGCAATGTCAGATGGGACTGATCAACTTGACTTTGAAATCAGCAATAAAATGCTGTTTACACCGCTTGGGAAATACTTTAGAAAACAACAAGAACACTTTTCTCATTCACTCATTTTGCATCCACTATTTCTATAGACTGAACATAGAATCCCAGACTGGTTTGGGTTGGAAGGGACCTTAAAGCTCATCCAGTTCCAACCCCTGCCATGGGCAGGGACCCCTTCCACTGGAGCAGCTTGCTCCAAGCCCCTGTGTCCAAACTGACCTTGGACACTGCCAGGGATGGGGCAGCCACAGCTTCTCTGGGCACCCTGTGCCAGCGCCTCAGCACCCTCACAGGGAACAACTTCTTCCTTATCTCCAACCTGAACTTCCCTTGTTTCAGTTTGAACCCATCATCCCTTGCCCTGTCACTGATGAAAAGGTCCCTCTCCAGCATCCTTGAAGCCCACCCCTCATATACTGAAGCCAACCATGGTGACTTGGAGATTTTAAGCAACAAAATTGAGTCTAGTTAATTAGAAAGATCACAGTACATTAACAAACAAGACCATGCTTGGTTATGAACCTCCACTGCTCACCCAACTTCTTCTCAGACCTCACACAATCCCACCAGCAAATAAATCAGAGCTGGTGCTGTACAAAAATGACCTCACTTGCACTTTGAGAGTGAGGCAAGTGTCCCTCCTCCCTGAGCACACTGGCTAAGAACACAGTGCTCATGGGGATGCTTCTAATACTTCTGATTCAGCCCAGCACTGGGAGGAGGAGGTTGGCAGCACTTTGCATGTCTATCACCTCTTGACAAGGGTCACTCAGCATCTCCACAGCATGGGGAGACGGTGTTCAACCCTCCACAGACACCTGAGGAGAAGCCAAGCAAGCAGAGCACCGTCCAGCCAGCACAAAGGGAGCTCACTCAGGGCTGAAACGCACAGTTAGAACGTGGTGGTTTAAGGAGAGTTTATGAATTGCAGAGGAAACAGAAAGTACATGGAGCACTTGTGCTGCGGAAGGGGAAACTGGGGCCTCTGCAGATACAATTGAGCCCAAAAGGCATCAGTGGAAGACAAATGGAGATCATAACCCGGACTGAAGGGAAGAGTGAGCTCAGAAAGGAAGATATAAAAGTTGTGTTTCCCTTCTGACAGCCTCATCAACTGCTATCAACCACCTGAGAGCTGCAAATCAGCTGAGAGCTCTGGGTGGAAACAGGAGGTTTCCAACTACCGGGGGAGAAAGGACTGAACTGTTCCTGTGCCACAGGCAGCAGTTGAAACCCACCTGGATTTAAACCAGGACTGAATCCTGTTTATGCCACAGTTGCTGGCATTTATGGTGGGCAGGCCTCGGTGATCCAGGAACTCCATCCCAGCTGTGAATGTCCCACTTCCCAGAAAAGGAGATCTGCGCCGGTCTGACCGCGGTTGCCTTTGCAAGCTTCCCAAAAGCAGATGCTCTCCTGGATCAAACACCCACTTCCCTCACTGAAGTGGCTGCATTTGCACCTACCCTCCGAAAGTGAGGTTCAGAAGCTCTTCTGGACAGATCACCTAATGAAATTTAGACCAAATTTCATTATAATTATGCAGAAATGCTTCTCCAAAGCATTTTCACATGTCTGGGAAATGCTTTCAGGAACAGCAAGAGCAGCGTCACCTTTCTTTCCTGTTCCTCCCCATTATCCATGTGGTGGGTTCCATAGGGGACCCCATATCCATAGGAGAGCACGAAAACTTCACTGCCAAGCTTTTAAACATCCTTAAGAGCTCACCTACTGCAATGCAGACCTAGCATTGAACTTGATAGATGAGTATCACCCAAGATCACAGAAGATCTCTCCAAGATGATCTCCTTAAAGGACCGTATCCCATAATTATTTCACATTCATTTGGACACCGTGGGGGTGCTTCATTTTGGTTCCTCACTCCCATTACAATAAATTCAAACCACCTTCATAGCATGGAATCAGGTTGCTTCTGATCCCTTTGTTCCAAAGGGAAAGGGTTATATATGTACCTCTCCAAAAGTGTCCTTCCTAACAGCCAGGGATTTTAATCAACTAAAGAGTACGAAAACACCCCCATAAATCTGACCAGTAACATCTGAAACACTCAGCACACATTCACTAAAGCCAAAGGCCACTGTAAGCACATCATGTGGGAGAGATTCCTTCTGATAAATGGGAACATTTACTTTAGTAAGACTAAAATAATATAGAAGTTGAGATGCATAAGTAGCTAAGTTCATATTTGCAACTTCCAGCGCAAAAGTTAATCAGATTTAATAGAGATTTCAACAAAAAAAACATAGATTTCAACCAAAAAAAATACACTGCTAAGTGATACCAGTCCTTCTAATGACTACACGCATGTAGAAAGAAGAAATAATCAGACCATAGGTGTTGTTTGGGGTGGGTTTTTTAATGCACCCAACCAAAAAGGTCAGAAGAAGCCATGAAACAGTTAAAAACCCAAACTGGCAAGCAAAAAGGATTAAAAAAGCCATCATAAAATAAAGCATTTGGCTGCCAAGTGCTAATTCCCCTTTCCCTGACATTGCTCCATATCACTCCTCAGTTGGAGTTCTCCTCCAGAACCACTTCACAGTCCACATTCCATGAAATAACGCAGTCGATGCAACCAAGTCCAGCGAAACGTTTCCCTAAAGATGTTTCCATCATTCCCATTCCTTAGGGAAAATAAAGCTCTCGCTTCCTCCCATCCCGATTTTAACAGCAAGAACAAATACAGCCCTGCATCTTCAATCATATCTGGATTAAAAGAGGGACAGAAGCACTGGAGGTTTCTCTGTGCTTAGCACAACATGCCTTTGTCCAGAAAGGGGGAAAAAAAGCCTCCTTCAACCTGCTCGTTTCTCTGCATTTGACAGAATTCAGCACCAAACAAACGCCTTTTGAATGAAATTCCAGCTATGGAAAGCCAAGCCATAACCTGAGAGCTTATCACGACGTGCAGGGAGGGGGGAAATCCGCCCCCCCCCCCCCCAAGCCCAACACAGCACAAACCCTGTTCTTGAGAATGAGTATTTGTTCCATTTCCATCACTTGAGGGCTCCTCAGCTTTCCATAAAGGCATCTTTTGGGGGTATTATTAACCCGCTGTACAGCAACGGACTTCGCTGCCCTGAAAACCCCCACGCCAAAGTATTCAAAGCAATTCTTGGGGAAGGAAAAGGGAAGAAAACAAGCAGCCCTTGATGCAAAGGCACAGCACCCACTGTTTCACAGCGGCAGGGAGGACAACGCCGCCTCCCGTCTCAGCACCTTGCGCTCTCTGCTTTCAGGCTGCCGCTGTTGCACCCCGACGTCCCCCCCTCTTCTCGCTCAGCAAACCTGGGCCATTTTAAACCCGCTCCAAAGGGAGCGGGAGGACGGACGCGGCCGCAACTCGGCCTTTCCCATCCCATGAAGTTGCTGTCGGGCTCCTCAATATCCCCTTCTGTCGCTCTCATCACCATCACCATCACCATCATCATCATCATCCCCACGTGCCCCTCTCGCTGCTCGCAGTGGGGCTGGGGTGAAGCGGTGCCACCCCCCCCCCCCATCTTGGGGTGCCCCCCATCCCCACACCGGCGTCTCCCGAGGGCTCAGAGCAGGAGGGGAAAGCGCGGTCGCTCCATTTCCCTTCTTCCACACCACCAGAACTTGCCTTGGCCACCATCGGGGGGGGGGGGGCTTCAGCGGGCTCCCCCCCCCACCGGCGCCAAGCGCCTCGCAAAGAGGGGGCTGAGGGGAACCGAGCCCCAGTGCCCATCACAGCGAGGCCAAATCCCGGCACTAATGCTGGGGGGGGGGGGGAAACAGGCTCTTGGGGGGGGGCACAAGCAGCGGGGCCGGCTCTCCCCCCTCAGGGCGGCGGTCTCCCCCACAGCGCTGACAGGATGCTCCCCCTCCACCGCCGCCATCGCAGCCC